>NW_017672765.1:0-2941 GCF_001879085.1 Nicotiana attenuata | reverse complement strand
ACTCCACATTACCTGTTATTATCTCATCTGGTTTGTTAGATGTGCAGGTTCAACAGCTTTTGCAGGTACTAAGGGAGTGCAAAACTGCCATTGGGTGGACCATGGCAGACATCAAAGGGATCAGCCCCGCCTATTGCATGCACAAGATTCTGCTGGAAGAGGGGCACAAACCTTCCAGGGAACATCAGAGGAGGCTGAACCCGAATATGAAGGAAGTGGTGAAGAAGGAAGTGATAAAATGGTTGGATGCGGGAATCATTTTCCCAATCTCTGACAGTAGCTGGGTTAGCCCAGTTCAATGCGTTCCTAAAAAGGGTGGCATGACGGTTGTGAAGAATGACAACAATGAACTAATCTCAACAAGAACTGTCACAGACTGGAGAATTTGCATGGATTATCGAAAGTTGAATCTAGCCACCCGGAAAGACCACTTCCCACTTCCCTTCATTGATCAGATGCTGGATAGAGTGGCAGGGAGGTCACACTTTTGCTTTCTGGATGGGTACTCAGGGTACAACCAGATCTCTATTGCACTTGAGGACAGAGAGAAAACCTCCTTCACTTGCCCATATGGCATTTATGCCTTCAGGAGGATGCCCTTTGGCCTATGCAATGCACCCGCCACATTCCAACGGTGCATGATGGCCATATTCACTGACATGGTAGAGGACATAATGGAGGTGTTCATGGATGACTTCTCAGTGGTGGGGAATTCATTTGAGGAATGCATAGTGAATCTGACGCGTGTGCTGAAACGGTGCATCGAGACCAACTTGGTTCTGTATTGGGAGAAGTGCCATTTCATGGTACAAGAAGGAATAGTCTTGGGGCACCGGGTGTCAAACAAAGGAATAGAGGTTGATAGAGCAAAGGTTGATGTCATAGCAAAGCTGCCGCCACCAACTTCGGTCAAAGCCATAAGAAGCTTCCTTGGACATGCCGGTTTCTACCGGAGGTTCATTAAGGACTTCTCCAAAATCGCCAACCCTCTCTGTAAGTTGTTAGAGAAAGATCACCCTTTTGTATTTTCTGATGATTGCAGGGTAGCTTTTGAGGAGTTGAAGCAAAGGCTGGTCACAACACCCATAATCATTGCCCCCAACTGGGAGCAACCGTTCGAATTAATGTGTGATGCTAGTGACTACGCGGTGGGGGCAGTGCTGGGCCAGCGGAAGGACAAATTGATGCACCCAATCTACTATGCTAGTAGGACGCTGAGCGGAGCCCAGTTGAACTACACAGTGACAGAAAAGGAGATGCTAGCTGTGGTATTTGCTTTTGACAAGTTCCGGTCCTATCTGATAGGATCCAAGGTAATCGTATACACTGACCATGCAGCTCTTAGATACTTAATAGAAAATAAGGACTCTAAGCCACGCCTGATTCGTTGGGTGTTGCTATTGTAAGAGTTCGATCTTGAAATTCGTGACCGCAAGGGCACTGAAAATCAAGTCGCTGATCACCTATCACGACTTGAAGGAGCTGAAAATGTAGTAGAAGTTGAGGAAATTCTGGAAACTTTTCCAGATGAGCAGCTGCTCGCTACCACTCATCAGGAAGCGCCTTGGTATGCAGACTATGCTAATTACCTGGCCAGTGGTATTGTTCCTCACGACCTGTCATCGGTCCAGAGGAAGAGATTCTTTCGTGAAAGCTAATTGTATTACTGGGATGAGCCCTACTTGTTTAGAATATGCCTTGATAACATGATCTGGAGATGCGTCCCCGAGATCGAACAATCTTCTGTCTTGCAGGCTTGTCACGCTTCGGCGTATGGAGGTCACTTTGGAGGAATCAGGACGGCAGCTAAGGTGCTAGAGGCCGGATTTTTCTGGCCAACGGTGTTCAAGGATGCTCACTTGTGGGTCAAGGGCTGTAATGAATGTCAACGCACCGGGAACATTTCCCGGCGTCACGAGATGCCCATGAACCCAGTTCAAGAGGTGGAAGTGTTTGATGTTTGGGGGATAGATTTCATGGGTCCCTTCGTCAGCTCCTATGGCAATAAATACATTCTTGTTGCTGTAGACTACGTGTCCAAGTGGGTGGAAGCTGCAGCATTACCCACCAATGATGCTAAGGTGGTAGTCGGGTTTCTAAAGAAGAACATATTCACCCGCTTTGGGACACCGCGTGCAATTATTAGCGATGGAGGCACTCATTTCTGCAACCGGGCCTTCGAGAAGTTGCTGGCTAAATATGATGTGCGCCACAAGGTGGCTACTCCGTACCACCCATAGACCAGTGGACAGGTTAAGGTGTCCAACAGAGAGATCAAGAGCATATTGACAAAAACTGTAAATGCTACAAGAACTGACTGGTCAAGGAAGCTGGATGATGCGCTATGGGCTTACAGGACAACTTTCAAGACACCAATTGGTATGTCACCATATAAGTTGGTGTTTGGGAAGGCCTGTCACCTACCTGTAGAACTTGAACATAAAACGTGGTGGGCACTGAAACAGCTGAACTTAGACTTGGAAGCTGCGGGCACGTCAAGAGTCACTGAATTACATGAGCTAGAGGAGTTCCGGTATCTTGCTTTTGAGAGCACAAGGCTGTATAAGGAGAGAATGAAGAGGCTTCACGATCAGAACATCATTGAGCGAAATTTCAAACCTGGGGACAGGGTATTGCTTTATAACTCAAGACTGCGGTTGTTCCCGGGTAAGCTAAAGTCAAGGTGGTCTGGACCATTTCGCGTGGTTGAAGTGTTTCCATCCGGAGCTGTGGAAGTTGCTACTGAAGATGACTCTCGTACATTTAGAGTCAATGGTCAGCGGTTGAAATTGTATGTGGGTATGAACGAGCCTAAGGAGATGACCGAGCTGCATTTGAATGAACCCTAGAGGTCGAGCGAACCTTAATTGCGCTCATATGAGTCGTGCCGCGACGTTAAATCAGGCGCTACGTGGGAGGCAACCCATGACATTGTTGTAAT
>NW_017672764.1:131500-170805 GCF_001879085.1 Nicotiana attenuata | reverse complement strand
GAGCAAAAATTGTGGATACCAACAAATCACCCCCCCCCCCTCTTGTGTGGTGTTGACGTATAAAACATCAATTGGTATCTAGAGCGGGTTATCCTTGAAGAGGCTAACACTTAGGAAAAGATCAACATGAGCGCCCACCTGGGAACTGGAAGGGCAATCCACTGCTAGGCCTCCACTTTTCAATGGATAGTACTATTCTTGGTGAAGAACAGGATGAGGGATCACATCATAGGAGAAGACTATGAACTCTGGGACATAGTCACTGATGGTCCTCTAGCAACTACAAAGAAGAATGCTGAAGGAGTGGATGTGCCAAAGATAAGAGCTGACTACACTGCTGAAGACCTAAAGAAGTGGGAGAAGAATGCCAAGGCCAAAAAATGGCTTGTATATGGACTAGGTCCAGATAAGTACAGTACAATTCAAACTGTACCACTGCTAGAAAATCTGGGACACTTTGCAAGTGGGCTCATGAATGAACACCTCAAGTGAAGAGGTCCAGAGGAACACTAATGTATTCTCAATATGAGAATTTCACCATGAAGGAAGGAGAAACCATCCAAGAGATGTATACAGGTTCACCAAACTGACAAGTGAATTCTTAAGTCTCTTGGAAGGATTATCCTTGAAGAAGAACAAAGTTTGAGAAGATTTTAACAAGTGTTATGCCAGTCTCTTGGGAAAGCAAAATTACTGCTATCCAGGAATCAAAAGAATATTGTTTACTCTCAAGCTAAGATGAACTAATTGGAAACCTTACTGCCTATGAACTGAGAAGACAAATCATGAAAATGGAATGCACCCAAGAAGGAAAGGCGTCTGCTCTCAGAATTGCTGAAGGTTCAGATCTGGTGGATGATGAAATGGCTATGATAACAAGAGATTTAAAAAAGTACCTGATGAGAGGAAAGGGATCTTCAAGAGGTACAATCTTAAACAACCAAGGGCTCCTGAGAAACACACCAATGAGGGTTGCACAAGTGTGGTAAGACTGATCACATGATCAAGAATTGTCCTCAATGGGAAATTTGAGTTGAAAAAGGAAAGGGCTGAACGAAGGAACAGGAAGAAGGAACAGGTTCAACCAAAAAGGAACAAGGTTCAACAAAGCTATGGTTACTGCCTGGAGAGAAACATCAGATGAGGACTCAGAAGATGAAGCTGGAAATGAACAAGCGCTTATGGCCATTGGAGAATCAGATGATGAACAAGAGGTAAGTATTCTTCATATCAAAGACAAGATTAAATTCCTGTCTAAAAGAAAGGTTGTCTGAACTATTGCTAGACTTCATTGATGAGTCTGAGATAATTAACAATGAGAAGGAAGAGTTGTCTAAGGAATGTGTGATTCTAAAAAGCTAAGTGCAAAAATCTAGAGTCTAGGGCTAATGAGAGTGAAAATGAAAACACTGAGTTGAAGAACCAGGTTCTTGAACTTGACACTAGTATCCTAGAACCTTAGATCTGAAACTTTAAAGCTGAAACTAGCAAACAGGAAAGAAGAAAGATGATCACACAAACCTCACCCTAGAAGAAAAACTTAGGAAAAATGAAGGATGAGCTGTATAGGAATGGGGGGGGGATGAGCCAGATAAGAGTATTGAAAGAAGACGCTAGGAAGGTAAAACTGAACTAGTACAGAACTTTGCAAATGGAACAAGGCTTCTGATGCACTCTCCTGCTACAGAAACATCATAGTAGCAATAAAAGAGTGACTTGGGCTATTGGGACTCAAGCACCTTAAATGGGAATCCAAAAAGCAAGTACCTCACTCTTCTGATAACAAAATCTGCACACATTCTATGTGGCAAGACTGGTCATTACAAAAATGAATGTAATGCAAAAGAAAAGGCCAGTCAACAAGAACAAAGTTTTTGTTCAAGAAAAATAGGGCTGCCTGGGGTAGGCTAGAAGGAATCTGATTTATCCCTTTGCCTATAGAAAGGGGACCAAACGAGTTTGGGTTCCTAAGACTAATCCGTGATTTTTTTTGGCAGGTCCAAGGTGAAGGGAAGTTAGCGAAATATGGTATATGAATAGTGGCTGCTCAAAACATATACTGGAGACAAGAACAGCAGTCCTTTCACTAGAGGACTTAAAGGGAGGTAAATGTCTCCTTTGAAAATGGGAGAAAGGTGAGTTATTGGGGTTGCAAGGTAGTAAGACAGACTCTTACTCCATTGAGAATGTCTTACTTGATATATGGCTTGAAAATATAGCCTGATTAAGTGTGTCACAAACTGTGTGACAGAGGTAACCTTGTAGCCATTCACCTCTACTTAAATGCTTTTGTGATTAACCTTACCACTGAAAGATTGTTTTGGCAGGAAGAGAGAGTTTAACAATATTTACATTGTAATTTGTCTACTATCACAGAAATGAAACTAACAGTGTTAAGTGGTGCTGGGAAAATGAATCCCCTCGTGTGGCAAAAAGACATGGTCATGCAGTCTGAATCTAGCTAAACAAATTAAGTCTCTAAAGACTTGGTGGATATGGATTACCCAACATCAAGTTCAAAGAAGACAAAGTTTGTTGAGGCATATGCAAGGGGAAGGAGTAGATTCATCCTTCAAAAAGCAAGAAATGGTATAGAAGCACACCAAGTCGTTGGAACAGGTCCATATGGATTCTTGTGGTCCAATGAGAACGCATGAGCAGAGGTGGAAAAAATATGTATGGTGTTGTTGAATGATTATTCTAGATTTACCTGGGTTCTATTTCTAACTCTAAAGATGGAAGCATTTGAACATGTTTACTGCATTTGTTAGAAAAACTCAGAAGCAAATTGGATAATCACTTGCTTTCATTAGGTCTGATCATGGAACATGAATTTGAAAATTCTAAGTTTGTTGAATTCTGTGATGAAATTGGTATAGATCATAATTTCTTCTGCCCCTAGGACTCCTCAGCAAATGGAGTAGTTTGAAAGAAAAAATAGGACTCTTGAAGACATGACTAGGACTATGAGCTTCTTTTCTATGTAAGGTGCCCATTAAGCCTTCTGCAGAGTTGTAACACTGCATGTTACATTACAATAGATCATGCCAGACTCTTGTAGAGAAGAATCCGTATGAGTACTAAAAGGAAGAAAACAAAATAATCCCTCTTAGGGCATTTGGATGTAAATGCTTGTGCACAATAATGGAAAGGATCCCTAGGAAGTTTGATCCAGAAGGGATGAGGGGTATTCTTGGATATCTTCAATAGCAAAAGCATATAAGTGTTCATAAAGAACTTTGTATGTAGAAGAAGTGTACATGTAGTATTTGATGAAACTAACATTCTTTCTGAGGACAAGAACATGAAGATGAGCCATTGATTGATAAAGGACTTGACAGAGAGCCTCAGGACAAGTCAAAGTGGCACCAATAGAAGGAACAGGTGATGGAACAGGTTCTTCATCCAGGGCAACTGACAGGGGAACGAATCATAGAGGAATTGAAATAAATCCCTTAAAGGACCTATTCATGACCCTGTTCCTCAAGCAACAGAACATGGGAGAAACATCTAGCAGAAACCAGTTGGTGTTGTTCGAATACCCGATTCTATCAAAGTATACATAGTCTCAGTTGTCTCATCTCCATTGTAGAGAATATATCACATGATCCACATTACTGGTTGTCAAACTAGATCAACAGATATATAAGTAGATCTGGTGATGTGGCTTTGAATGCATTTTTGATCTCTAATATTGACACGTCTAAAATATTGACTTGTTGAGGCTGACAGGATGCAGATTGGGTCAATGCAATGCAGAGAGAACTCAAATCAATTTGAGAGAAGTCAAGTTTGGCAATCTAGTTACCAAGGCCCAGAAGATGATCAGTTATTGTACGATAAATGGGTCTTTAGAACAGTAATTGATAGATGGAACTGTAACAAGAAACAAGGCAAAGTACTGGTGGTTCAAGGTTACAGCCAAGAAGGAGGGCATAGATTATGAATGAGACTTTGCTCCAGTACAGACTAAGAGGCAATCAAGAACTTCTCATAGCCTTTGGCAGCACATATGGATTCACTCTTTATCAGATGGATGTCAAAAGTGGCTTTCCTAAATGGCCTACTGAAAGAAGAAGTGTTTGTGAAACAACCTCCAGGTTTGAAAGCAAGGAATGAGTCCTGAGCAATGTGTTCAAGCTAGACAAGGCTCTCTATGGACTTCAAGCAGGCCAAAGAGCATGGTAATGAACGACTATCAAATTACCTGCTTGAACATGGAAAAAGTAAGATCCTCCTATGGTAAAATTATGTTGATGACATAATCTTTGGGGCACTACATGATAAGCTAAGTAAGGATTTGCAAAACTAATGCGGAGTTGAGTTTAAAAAATGAGCATGATGGTGAACTTAAACTTCTTCTTAGCTTACAGATCAAACAAAAAGTCCAAATAGGAACCATGGATCCCATCAAGCAGAAAGTAATGCAGAAGGAGGCTAATCAAAAAAGTTAAAATGGAGATCTAAAGAAATAGACAACACCCCTTTACACTTGCCACTAAAAATTATGATTTTATGATGAACCTAGGTTCATCAGTTGATCAAAAGTTTATAGAGGGTATGATTAGGATCACTCTTGTATAGGTGTTGTTGAAAGAGTAATATTTTAAGTAAGTTGTGATAATTTCTTCTAATTTAATGTGGATAATTGTGATGATTATTGAGTAATGAAAAATTACCCTACTAAATTAAGGAAATTGATTGGGTGATTAATTAAAGGATTGCATGATGTTAAAATCAACATGTGGCAGCAAACGCACCAAAAATTCATGACTTAAAGTCATTAGAATTAGGTGCAATTTAGGGGTTATGTGTGTTAAGCCACCAATAAAAGTGGGGCCCAACACCCAATTCAACTTTCTTAAAGAGAACCCCTCTAAACTAGCTAACGAAGAATCCTCCAAGTTCAATACTTAGCTTTCTAATGAATCTATCTAACTTATGTAACATGAGAATCTTCAACAATTCACTTACTTATAAGACCGGTCCAACTTACTTATATATCACACAAGGTAAGTGAGATCTCCAAGATAAAGAGATTATTAGACATAAGTTCAAGAGAAAAAGCTTATGGAGGGGGCTGCCATGAAACCTTACAACAATTAACAAGGTAATTGTTATCTTACCAATGGTCACGGCAAAGAGGACATAGGTGATTTAATTGCATGGATTTTTCCCTACTTCGATCCACCGTTTCGTGTCGTCGTAAGTGACGTGTGTTGGAGGGATTGTCAAGAGAATCGACTCAGGTATGTTAATCTACCCCTTCTTTTCCTTTTTGGCATGATCTATACGAACCAAGCGAAACGAGCAAATGCACAACTTCCAATAAATTACTCTATTCGTAGAAATGCTAGGGATGTGTATATTCTTATTCTCCCATGTGTCATATTATTCTATCATCTGTTCATGGATCTCAAAAATAGGTATGGTTGGTGAAATTTATTTCATGATATTAATTAGAGGGCATTAATAGTCTTATGACAATACGAGAGATTTTATTAACATATTTCATATGATGTTCATGCATTATCATACATTGACATCTCATATATATAATATATATATATATATTATATATATATATATATAATTATATAATATATATATATATATTATATTATACTATATATATATATATATGTGGGAATATGGGAACGTGTTATGCGCGTTATATACGCACCACCAGCTGATAGCTGGTATACTTTGATGATTTGCCACAGTGGCCGAGATGATATGATGGATGCCCTAGAGGCTTGATGATGTTATGACGCATTACCAGTATGGTGTGACAGTTATATGCATATGCAGACATTATAATATAAATGATATTCAACAGAGTTATTCAGATATACATGTTTGAGTTTTTTACTCCATGTTTCTCTCATGTCTTACTTAGTTATTGATTTTCATTCTTAATTACTCGGTACAATTATTTGTTCTGACATCCTTTTGCATGGGACGCTGCGTTCAATGCCTGCAGTCCCGATAGATAGGTCAAGAGCCTCAAGTAGGCTATCAGCTCAGGCAGAAAGATGGTTGTGTGCGCTCCTTTGCTTCAATTTGCTTTATTAGTTAGTCATGATTTGCGTGTATTGTTTGGTATGGTCGGATCCCTTTCCCCCAACCCTTTTTTCTTTTTTTCTTAGTCCGACTTTATATTAAGTAATGTACTCTTAAGAGGCCTTGTAGAAGATGTCGTGTGATACGAAGCTTGTTGGCCTTGCGGGCTATATTTGAGTTTACGAATGATCATAGTTGGCACTTATAGGCTTGGTATGTCACATGTATTAAGTTTTTTATGTCAGGTTGGTCGTTCTTAATTGAGTATTCCCTATGTTTATTCTAGTTAGCCCATGATGGCCGTTTGGCCCATATTTGGCAACGAAAGTACCAATGAGAAAGATATAGTGTGTTTGTACTCGGTAAAAGAACCTAGGTTCTTCTAGGTGTACTAACTCTACTGTTTGCGGAATAATAAGTACATAAAATAAGGAACACAGAGATTTTTACGTGGAAAACACCTGGCTCAAAAGGTGAAAAAACCACGACCTACTACTCAGTAGGATTTTCCCAAACTTCCACTAAAATCACTGAGCCAAAACAACATTTACAAAACTCTTTGTAAACCTAAGTATTAACTCTAATCCCGTTGTAGCACACAGCCTCAACTGTTGCGACAACTTCAAGTTAGCATATAACTTGAACACTCTAAGTACCTAATACAATTGCTACTATGAAAGCTGAAAGGTACAAGTTTAAATCACCTACTACAATTGAACCAGAAATAAAGAAAGACACAATGGAATTGGTTCTTCTATCTCGTTTAAGTAGCTTCACGAATGCACACTCAAATTTCACATAAATTGCTTGCAAAATTGCCTCACTCTTTTGCTCTCAATTTAGTGTAACTTCTGCATTTGTGCAATAACTGTAAAAGAGAACAATCACTGTTATTTAATGAATTAGTAATTAGAGTTTGATTAAGACTCAATTGATGATCTTCCATCGAGGTTGAGTCCTTAAACAACACAAACTCCAACACTATCTTTTATCTGGATTGTGTTCTCTTCACATAAGGAGACTTTCTCCCCTTATCCAATATGCAACCTTTTCAATCAGATTCAGGAGATGTTTCTGCTTGATCAATGAGACTTATCTCCTTCACGTACATCTCACATGCGTAGATTGATCAACATTGTGCTTCACATGATGGACCTGGTCCATGACTGAGTTCATTTGTCATTCTTCAAAACTTCACCCTGTTCTTAGGCCAACAATAGATCCTTCCAGTTCGGGTCATTCCCTGTGCGGCACCAGATTCTTCCATCTTTGCTTTTCCCTTTCGCCAGGCTTCAACGACGTAGTCCCAAGGTATAGCGTTGGACTTGAAAGGAGGTGTGGTTGCTACTGTCACTGTGAAAGGTGTGGCCACTTCTACCTCAAATGGAACCGATGCAGTTACCTCAAGTTCGACTGACGGCTGTATCTGTACCACAATAGGAGTGAGTGTGACTGTACGTTTAAATTCATCGCCTTCCTGAATAAGCCCGATTGACCCCTCAGGATCCCATTCTTCATCCATCTCTATCACATGCACCCCATCACCCCTATGATCTGGAAGAGGATTGTTGCGGACGTTGGGTGCAGCTTCTTTTGCCTGTATGACCTTGTTATCAATCAATGTCTGGATCTTATCTTTCAATGTCCAACACTCATCAATGGTGTGCCCCTTCATACCAGAATGATATGCACAAGATTTATTTGGGTTGACCCATTGAGATGAATTCTCCATTTCCACAGCAGGAATAGGGGTGACATAACCAGCAACCTTCAATCTTTCGTATAGCTGGTCGATGGGTTCAGCAATGGCGGTGTATTATCTGGCTGGTTTTCGATCAAAGTTATGTCGGGGTTTCTGGTAATTTGGATGAGTTGGAGGTGAATGATAGTAGGCTTGCTGGGTGTCATATGTGTGATAGGCGGTGGTGGGTTGGAAATATCTGGGAGGTGAGGGTTGGTATGTAGGTGGAGGTGTTTGCTATGTGAGTGGAGATTTTGGACCTTGGGCCACCATTACTGCACCTACTTCTTTCTTCTTTGATACGCCCCTGATTGTAATGCTTTGTTCATGGCCTGCAGTGCCTCGAAATTTGTCACCATCCCACTTTTGATACCCTCTTCAATCCTTTCTTCGAGTCTGATGATATCGGAGAACTTGTGATTCTCGATGACCATTAGCCTTTCATAATACTGTGGGTCATGTGCCCTGACAAAGAACTTGTTCATCTATTTCTCGTCTAATGCTGGTCTGACCTTGGCTGTTTCTGACCTCCACTGAGTAGCATACTCGCAGAAAGTCTTAGTTGGCTTCTTCTTTAGGTTCTGGATATAGAAGACATATGGTGCATTCTTCGTATTGAACTTGAACCAATCCATAAATTCTTATTCCATGCTCACCCAACTGGCACACTTTTTAGGGTTCTGGCTTATGTACCAGGACAGGGCATCTCTGGTAAGACTTCTCATGAAGAGCTTCATTCGGATTCTTTGATCTTTTCCGACCCCCACGAGCTTGTCATAATAAATCCTCAAATGAACCTTGGGATCGCCCGTTCTGTCAAATATCTCAAATTTGGGAGATTTGTAACCCTCCGGCAGTTCCATATATGGTTGCATGCATAAATTTTCGTAGTTCAGACCTTCTATCCCTTTACCTCCTTCAACACCCTGAACTCGACTTGTCAACTTCTTGAGCTCCTCGGCCATGCTCTTGATGAGCAGGTCCTTCTCAGCAAATTCCGGTGTATAGGAGATTGGTTGAGTGGATTGAGGTACGGTTTCCACGTACATGGGGTTGTTTTGGTGGGTGCCAATGTAACGACCCGACCGGTCATTTTAAGCCCTAGCGCGCTGTTCAACAGTTCGAGGCCATGAGCAGCTTCAATTCAGGCATTTTGACTTGTACGCATGGTCGAAATTAAATTTCGGGAAGTTTGGGGTGGACTTGGAAAGGAAATTCTCATTTCGGAAGCATTAAGTTGAGAGAATCGACTAGGATTGGATTTCAGAGTAAACGACATCGAAATTGGGATCTGAAAGTCCCAACAGGTTCATATGATGATTTCGGACTTGGGCATATGCCCGGATTGGGTTTTGGATGACCCGGGAGCGTTTTGGCGCCTATTGTGGTAGTTAGCATTTTTGGGGGAAATTTTCATAAGTTTGGGTTGAAGTGAATTTCGGTGTTATTGATGTCCGTTTGGGAATCCGAGTTTGGGAGTAGCTCTGTATGGTGATTCTGGTGTTGGGAGCGCGATCGGAAGTGAATTCGGAGGTCTGTGGGTCATTTGGCTAAAGATAGAAATTTGAAGGTTTTTGAGAAGTTTGACCGGAAGTGGACTTTTTGATATCGAGGTCGGAATCCAATTCCGAAAGTTGGAGTAGGTTCGTGATGTCAAATATGACTTCTCCACAAAATTTGAAGTCAATCGGACGCGATTTGATAGGTTTAAACATCGAAAGTAGAAGTTTGAAATTCTAAAGTTCATAAAGCTTGGAATGGAGGTCGATTTTTGGTTTTGGCATTGTTTGATATGATTTGAGGCCTCGAACAAGTACGTAATGTGTTTTGGTACTGGTTTGTATGATTGGTTGGGGTCCCGGGGGCCTCGGGTGGATTCCGGGTGGTTACGGATCGAAAATGAAAATTTAGAAGAGCTGAAGTTGCTGCTTCTGCCATAACCGCACCTGCGGTTGGTGGACTGCAGGTGCGAGACCGTAGATGCGGTCCTTCCATCGCAAAAGCGTCCCAGGGAAGGCCAGGCCAAACCGCAGAAGCAGCTCTCTAGCCGCAGAAGCAGCTACAAGGCCGCAGAAGCGGCCCCAGTCCTTTTGGCCAACGACCGCAGATGCGGCCACTTCCTCGCAGATGCGGGACCGCAGATGCGGTCCCCTTACCGCAGATTTGTGGAAATCACTGAGGCAGTGAGTTCATTTATTACGGGTTCCAAGTCCATTTTTGCCATTTTTCATCCATTGGGCGATTTCAGAGCTTTTGGGAGGAGACCTTCACCTAGCATCTTGAGGTAAGTTTGTTCTACCTATTTCTAGTTTAATACCTATGTCTTAGGTTGATTAAACACTAGTATTAAGGTGAAATCATGAGGTTAAGCAAAAACCTAGGGTTTTGACAAAAGTTGAATTTGACCATGAAATTTGTTATGAAATGAATTAGAAATCATATATTATTGATCCTTGGATTAAGAAGAACAACTTCCCTTGAAAAATTTAGGAATCCAGGCACGTGGGCCCGGGGTCGGATCTTAGGAAAATTGTGTTTAAGGGTGGGAAATTTCTTAAGTAGTTAGAATATGATTTTGTAAGCTTATATTGACTAGTTCCTACCTCATTTATCTAATTTTGAATCGTTCGGCTCCAATTTGAAAGTTCGGGTTCATTCTTGGTATTGGAAGTGCACATTGGAGCGAGAGTCTCATTTCTAACCTTGTAAGAGGGAATTGTCCCCATAGGTGAAATAATTGGTTATGTGCTCATATTTGTGGGGGCTACGTACGTACGAGGTGATGAGAGTTCGTGCGTAGCTACTAATATGTGTAAGTCCAGGTAGTCTAGGACCCTAAAAGCATGCAATACTGGGAATATCTGTGATCTTATTGACAATTGAATTTCTTAAATCCTATCGAATTGGTAAGTGAATTTCTAAGAAGATTAAACTTCATTTTCTTGAATTGTTAAAAGAAAATTTGGCTTTTCCTTGGATAATTTTTCCTTGTTAAATTCAGGATTGACTGATTGTCGTGTTTATTTATATTTGACCGCGTCGCATGTATGATTCGCGAGCGGGGTAATAGATGCATCTATGGTTCGTGCCGCTCGATCCTCGGCAGTGCACATTTTACATTTATGTTGGATCGGGCTGTACGACCTCGGCATGAGTTGTGCATGCTTGTATTGCTTGCCTTGAGATTTTTTGATATTGTTATCTGGTCTCCCTAATTTGAGAAAATTGTTAACTAATGGATAATGAATCCGGAGACTTTTAATAATGAGGAACTTTTACCTGTTTAGTAATTAACTTGAATCTACTGTTGTTCCTAATAAACCCGTGAGTCATCGCATTAATAATATTATTACTGGACCTTTAGTAAGTGTCGAAGTTGCCATCTCGTCTCTACTTCTTCGAGCTTAGGCGGGATACTTACTGAGTACACATTGTTTTTATACTCATACTACACTTCTGTGCATTATTGTTGCACAGGAACATGTACTTCTAGCGTCCGACTGGGCGTAGCAGCATGGATGATACTGGGACTAGGTGAGCTGCATTTCTCGAGGCGACTCGCAGCTGGTATAGTCTCATTCAGTGTATTGTATTTACTTTCTGTCCATTTGTATTCCGGACTGATGATGTATTGTATTGTTTCTTAGAACTAGCTCATGCACTTGTGACACCGGGTTCTGGGGATGTCTATGGGTTTATCCAAAATTTTAAAGGTTGTTAAAGGTTTTATTTCCTTATTTAGTGAAATTTACTATGTATAGCTTAAACGTATAAAAGGAGAGATTTCAGGAATTTTTAAAACGAGAATTTAATTAAGTATTTTTGGTTGGCTTGCCTGACATTGGTGTCCGGCCCCATCACGACCCTTAGTGGATTTTGGGTCGTGACAACATGGTATCAGAGCACTAGGTTCCCGTAGGTCTCACGAGTCATGAGCAAGTCTAGTAGAGTCTCGCGGATTGGTACGGAGACGTCTGTACTTATCTTCAGGAGGCTGCAGGACTGTTAGGAGTACTTCCCTTCTTGATTCCTCATCGTCCGATTTGATTCCTTGAGGCTTATGCCCTTGCTTCCTTCCTACTCAATCTTACGCGACACGAACTGCTGGTTATAAATCGAGAATTTAAGAATTTTTAATGGTACTACGAATATGGTGCGGGGTGTTTCTCCCTGTGGGGTTGTTTGAGCTATTATCGTCGCCTTGTGGAAGGATATTTTGTCGTTTCGGCTCAGTAACGGTGCTTCC
Source organism: Nicotiana attenuata (assembly GCF_001879085.1). Classification (NCBI taxonomy): domain Eukaryota; kingdom Viridiplantae; phylum Streptophyta; class Magnoliopsida; order Solanales; family Solanaceae; genus Nicotiana; species Nicotiana attenuata. The sequence goes on along the minus strand of NW_017672764.1, from coordinate 158,755 downwards.
GAGAGCTCTGAGGCTAGGTATAAGTTGCCATGATGCTATGAACGATTGTTCCACAGTATTGATATGATGGTAGGATGTTTACCTACGTGTTGGAGAAGTGAATGACTTGAGGGGAGGTTCACTCAGTGCATGATCTAGAGATTTGGTATTTTATTCCTGGCAAGGGAAAAGCAAACAGACTAAGAATGGTCAAATGTGGGCTGGTGGAGTAACGAGACATGGTATTTGCGAGCATGGTGGATTTTTCTCCTACTATGAAGTGTCGTTGTCGTAATTGAACGTACTCGGTTCGCCGGTGTTATGATCTTCTACAATTCGCCTTTGGGGTAAGATATTGTGAAATAGTACTGAAGATACTGCTGTCAGATACCGTGGGGTGCGGTAGTTCAGGATTGAATAAGTGTTTCTAATGTCGAAGGTTCGAGGAAGATGATCTTCGGAAAGGTTTAAAGTTAGCAGCAATTGTGGGTCCAAGTGCCACAAAGATAGGTTTCATTTAAGGCAACGACCGAGCAGCAAAGGATGATGAAGGACATGTGGGGAGTGTCAGGCGGTGGTTAGAATTTCTAGAAGGCCAGGTATAAGAAGCAAAGGTCGAGTAGTCGACTAAAGGGGTGAGTTTCGCCAAAGTGGGAGAGTTGGGAGTGATTTGGGAATTTTAGTAATTGGTGATTTGGGACTACGGATCAATCTGAAGTATGAGCTATTATGCGGCATGAGATTTGATATAACGGAAGGGGGCTGCTCGAACTAAAGAAGGATGCAACCTAACTTTGAATTGGAAGGATGTTACCGCGCACTTAATTGATGTCCACGAGAGGTGAATGGACTTGTGCAGCTAGAGAGTGAGCTTGGACTCAGGATGGGTCATTAATGTCGTGGGGATTGCACCCCGTGTAGCAGCGTTGGAAGATGTCGGCACGTAAGTCCCACAGGTGGGTTATCTCCAGTGAGCGGATCGGCAGTTGAATGGTTGGCAAAGCTTCTACGGAAATTCTATTGGTTATACAGCAAGGAGATAGGTCATGCGAACGTGGTTGATGATTCAGAGTATAACAAGAGGGTTTTACAGAAAGATTCCGAGAATTTTGGCGGTTGATTGCGCAAGGTTATGTCAACAAGAGATAAAGGATCCCGGTGAATTCCAGAATTTGTGCTATAATAGCTTCAGGCTAAGTGGGAGAGTCCCCCCGCCTATGATTAAGGATTTTCCTGGTTAACTACTTGCGAGGTTTCTGATTACTAGCACATTGATGGGTTATTTCAGCTATAGGAGAGGAACCTAAGTGGTAAATTGAGCAAAAGAATTGTTAAAGGTGTGCTGTGGTTGGCCTTATTGGCCCATGTTCAGACTTGGGGAAGGATTCGGGATTTATGCCTTGTATAGATGTGGGTTTCAAGGGAAGTGATTCTGCCGGGTGCTTGGTCAAGAGGGTATTCATGTGCTAGAAGATTTATGGAGTTGATTATATTCGGGGCCAAGTCAGAGCGGGTGGCTCTCAACGACGGTCCTAGTGGATTCAAAGGGGTAAAGTGTGGTGCCTAATGGCTTCGAGCCTATAGATACCGTTAAGAATCAAGCTTGGTAGCAGCTTATGAGAAGGGGCACAGAATGTTCTATGATGTTTTGACTTGCAGTGTAGCCCTCGAGAGGTATGAAATGGTTCTTGGGATTTGAGACAACATGGTCTCATGAGTCAAGGTCACTCGGGATGAGTGCGGATAGAGTATGCTATGTGTTGAATGGAGTTATTATTATTTCTAAGGCGATCGAGGATAAATTGTAAGAAGATAGATTGATTAGCCATAGTTGAATTGGTATATTGGTGCCAGTGATCGGTCCCTTCAGCGCGATCAAGTTATGCAAGTGATTTGTGGCGGTACATGTGAGGCTTGTCGGCCGCCGTAATCGATGTTATTCAGAAGTATTCTACTGTTATGGCCTGTCATGTGTAGGCGGGTCCCGGAAGGGCTATGGTGGCTTAAGACCACTAATTAGAGATTTGGCGTATTCTGCAGCTATGAGAATTCACCTGTGTGTCGCAATGGTTCTTCTGAAGTGAGTTAAGTGAAAAGTTTTGATATGATGAAGTGTTAATCTATTAGTGGTTCCGGAGTTATGATGAAAATCGTGTTCTATTGCACATTGGCGTGTTGGGTGCAGTGAATTGGTATGAAATTTGAAGTGAGGATCAAGGTTACAGTTCGGTGTTGACGGGGTCACGAGCTCGGATGAGCAGGAAAGTAGTTTCGATGTTTAACGTAAGTTGGTATTTTCTTCAGTGTCACCTGAGATCGGCATTTGTAAAAGGGGTTTTGCATCCTGGTTATGGATTCTTGATCGTTTTTCAGCGTTAGTGCGGCCGGTGGTATGGATATATAGATTTGTTGTCTGTTATGAAAGGTCGTGGGGGCGTGTTCCACGGGAAGATTTTACAAGCGTGGAATGTAGTCACTGATTGATTGGAGAATGAAACCAAGTATGGAGATTGCGGTGGTATCATTAATTAAGAATTGATGCCTGGAGGGCACACGGTTATTTGGGGTGTGGACGGTGGAGGATTACTCCGATTATGATGGTTGTTCTTATGTGTTATGAGAGAAAGGGGAGTATTTATGGACCTTTCAAAGGTTATTAGCCTATTTCGGTGCGATTAGAATCAGCTTGAGGTCTATGGCTGGATTTAAATGTGAATATGGGCTCTATATCAGGCCAGATGTGTCCATTTCAGTAATGCTCTCCTTATGGAAGGACGGTCAGGGTGTTATATTCGTTGTCGGCTATTTCAAGTAATTCTATATTGTGCCGTGTGATTTGCGAAACATCTTGGTAATTTCTTATGTGTTGAGGTTCCGCGTAGTGATAACGTTATGTGAGCAGGAGGACTCTCGAGGTTCAGATCGTATATTGCACCTCAGTTGTGCTTGAGTTTGTAGCTTGTGGCACTATGTGTCCCCTCAGGGATGGTATTATGCACTTAGCGTGCTTGTGACCGATATTCGGTATCTTGTTGTGATGAGCAATTCAGCTCGATGGGTATCTCCTTATCTGAGTTTTATGTGCGGATCGGGTTGCACGCCGCAACAGTGTGATGATAATTACAGTCCCTTATATTATATTCTATGTGTTTTGTTTGTCCATTTTCTGAGGAAAGTTCATATTAGTTGCGTGATTTGAGTAGTCCCTTCCAAAGTTCATTTTCCTTATGTATCGTGTTTAGGGGTGACTTGCTGCCTGAGCAGTTCGTACAGAGTAAGATAAGGTTACTGGATCTAGGATCAGTGCGATCGGATTATATGAAGTACATTAAGGAGCTAAGGCCATTATTTGGTTCAAGATGAGGTGATGGTTCCGACAGGAGTATAGACCCAATGATTTGTTGGTTCGGCAATTGGTTATGAATTTCTACGCATCTCTTCCGTCGTGGCGGTATTGTAAGAGTTAGAGCAAGACCTATGTAGGTCATGAGGTGCAATGGGAGCATCAGATTCGTGGAACTTCGAGTTATTCGATCAAAGAATGCTATTGTGGTCCTGTGAGTAAAGTGGGGCAAGGTGTGAATTCAGCTGAGATACGCAGTCATGTTTTGGTGCACCGTGTGGTGATTGATACGGTGTTCATATGTCGAAAGAAGGCCTGGCAGAGGATTTCGGATGTTGAAACTGGGCTCCAAGGCTTATTTGCCTAAATGAAAGAGGTTATCTTTAGATTTGATCGAGCTGATGTGCCCAACTGGGTTTTGGTAGCACGGGTAGGTGCACGAGGTATTAAGCAGTGATTCCAGACAACCCCAGCACAGTTCCTAGCACGTTCGAGGACGAACGTATGCTTAAGTGGGAGAGGATGTAACGACCCGACTGATAACTAGGGATTTTGACGCGTTTCATGCTCCTTCTTGCTTATGCTTTGATTATAAATTCATACAAAATAGTCCCAAAAGGCTCATAAGTTGTGCTTGATTGCAGGTTTGATCGACAAAGTGACGAAATGTCAAACATCGGCTCAAAAGGAGTGAACCTGCTCAAGTACCTAAGACAAGGCAAAACTCAGGAGAACAGGCCCAGTGCGGCCGCACCACTCTTTCTGCGGTCCGCACTACTCTTTGTGCGGTCCGCACTAGAGAGATTTAGAGATTTAGAAATTAAGGCTTCAAGCAACGCGGCCGCACTCCATTATGTGTGGTCCGCGGTGAAGGCTCCGCGGCCGCACTACCATTTTGTGCGGTCCGCGGAAGAGAAGTTCAGAGAGGTGAAAATTGCCATGGTTCAAGCTGCGCGGTCCGCAGACATATTTGTGCGGACCGCATTAGAGACCTCCGCGGCCGCTGTCCATTCTGCGCGGTCCACGGAGCCTGAGTTTAGAGAGCGAAGACTTCAAGACCAAGAGCCTAGTGCGGCCGCAGTCCATTTTGTGCGGCCCGCACTGACCCCGCAGGGGCATTTTTGTACAGTTTTTCCAGCTTTGTATAAATAGAACCTTTTTCCATTTTTAGGGTATTAGACATAATCAGTTATTTTATTTTAGCAACTGCGTTCGTGAGAACATCATCTATAGCCATTTTTAGCATCTTAGCTCAGTTTTAATGATAGATTCTTGTATTTTACTTAAGTGTTTAATTAATATGTCTTCTTCTTCATCTATTTCTCTATTTTCTTGTTCAAGCATGAGTATCTAAACCCATTAGCTAGGGCTGTGGCTCAACCCTAGTGTGGGTAATTGATGGGTGTTGTGATTTAAGGTTAGATTGATTATGGGTGTTTGTTATATGGGTCAATTTTATGGTTTAATTTATGAATTAGTGGTTGCAAACACTAGTTTGTGCTAAGTTGACTTGGCTCTTCTTGAGAAAGAGAGCCTAAGTCTCCAAAATTGACCCAACAAGGAATTGGGATGGACTCAAGAAATTTGATAGTCCCAATTAAAGGGTTAAACCTCGAGAGAGTAATTACCCGACTTGAACCCTAGTTGCTCGGGCAAATATGCATACCCAATTGGTCTCGAGAGAGTCAAATGGGCAAAACCACTCTTTCTACCGAGAGGTGTAGAGTGGGTAGTATTGAGCAACGGTTATAACATATTTCCCCAATCATGTCAATCAGGCTTTAGAAGAAATTACCCGTCAATTAGCCACCTAGGTGAAAGTCACTACCCTAGTGCCCCTTAATCCATTAGATACAACTCTCAGAAATTATCTCTTAGCGTAATCTAGTTTCAATTCTAATTAGTAGTTTTATAATAGTAGTTTATAAAAGAAAACCCAAAAATGTATGGAAGTGACATTTGGAACAATTACACGATCCTAGACTAGATAGATACATCAACTCCCCTTCTAGCTCCCTGAGGAATTCGATCCCGACCCTCATATCGGGTAAAAGCTATTGCAACCCTCTCTCGCTACTTTTTAGTGGTACGGAGTTGGTAGCGATCACTTTTTGGCGCCGTTGCCGGGGAGCTAACGGTTTTGGCTATCTATTTAGTTAGTTGTGTGTGTTGTTATTCTTTCCTTCTTTGTTACTAATTTGTGTGTGTGATTACTACAGGAACCAAATGTCTTTAAATGCAAATGACCCTCTTGGAAATGTGCTTACGGGGGAGGAGGTTGAGGATATTGGAGGCGAAGAGGTGCCTCTTGTACCTCCCGGATGAGGACGAGGCCGCCAGCATGCTAATGACAACGTTCTAGACCCTCCTCCGCCACCTCCAAGAGCGGTTCCTCGGGTGCTACCGAACCAAGGCTATGCAAGTGCTATTGTCCCTCCCAGAATCCAGGCGGGCAATTTTCAGATAACCAATGTGATGTTGATTTTACTTGAACAATGTGGGTATTTCACGGGCCATGCGGATCAAAATGCCTACAAACATCTAAAGGGGTTCGTGGATACATGTTGGGGTAGCAAGCAGACGAATGTGTCCGAGGATGCTCTTAGGTTGATGCTTTTCCCTTTCTCACTTCGGGGGAAAGCATTGGATTGGCTAGAGAGACCCCCCAACCATTCCATCACAACTTGGGATGAGTTGGCGGATAAGTTTATTGCTAAATTTTTCTCACCCGGGCATATGGCGGCACTTCGAGATGAGATATTGGCTTTCAAACAAGAACCCACGGAACCTTTTCATGAGATTTGGGAGCAGTTTAGAACAATGGTGAAATAATGCCCAAACAATGATATGACGGGGGCGATGATCCAACAAACCTTCTATCGGGGCATCAATACAACAAATCAATGCATAGTCAATCAATTGGCTGGGGGTAATTTCATGAAGTTGACTTATGGTCAAGGTTGTGAGATTCTTGATGAGATGGCGGATACGTCCTCCGCATGGAAAAGTAGGGCCAATATTCCTCAAGGCAACCCTACAGTTATTCATTTGCATAAGGAACTACATGACCATGGACAGGCTATAGCGGAGTTGACAACTACTATGAACCAATTGGCTAAGGCACAGTTGCAACAAGTCCAAAATCCTCACCAAGTGAATGCCATGGAGGGTGTGAGTATGCTTACCAACAAGAGAAGGCAAAGAAGGCAACAAAACCAAGGGAATTCTGAACAATTTGATGATGATTGTGATGGGTTTCAAAATGAGGGCTATGATGAGCAAAATGAAGAGGTACAATATGTTAACAACTATCAAGGCAATAGAGGCAACTCTTCAAACCAACAATGGCGACCCCAAGGTAATTGGGGAAATCAACAACAAGGTGGTGGTAATTGGAACAACAACAACCAAGGCGGTAATTGGGGGAACAACAATCAAGGCAACCAAGGGCATTGGAATGGTAATAACAACAATTGGAACAACAATGGTCAAGGCAATTGGAACAACAATGGAAACCAAGGAAACCGGGGGCAAGGATTTTAAAGGCCCCCAATATACCAACAACCGAACAATCCACCCCCGTTCCCTTCTCAAGGATCTAGTTCTTCGGGTAATTATATGGGAAGAATAGAAATGATGTTCGAACAAATGATGAAGAAGAACCAAGATTCCGATGCTCAATTAGCTTCCCACAATACCTCTATTCGGAATTTGGAGGTGCAATTAGGCAAAATCTCTCAATCGTTGAATACTCGCCCAAAGGGTGCTCTTCCAAGTGATACGGTAGTGAACCCTAAGGGTGGGAACAATCATGTGATGGCGGTTACAACACGAAGTGGGAGAGGCAGTGATGTGCATGCCTCGAAAGATAAGCAAGTTGTTGATGATGATGTTGAGTTGCAACAAAATGTGGTTCCTTTGGTAGTTGAAGACGTGGTTGATGACAAGGTGAACAATAAAGTGAGGATTGACATTAATGAAGCCGAGGTGGAAACTCAAGAGGTCGTGAACCCGTCTAGGGAGCACATAATTGACATGCCGGAGCCGGTGGTGCCAAAAGCCAAGGTACCTTTGCCTAGACCACCTCCTCCCTGTCCTCAAAGGCTAGCCAAGCAGAAAAGTGACAACCAATTCAAAAAGTTCATTGACATGATGAATAGCTTATCCATCAACGTGCCTTTGGTGGATGCTTTGGAGCAAATGCCTGGTTATGCTAAATTCATGAAGGATTTGGTTACAAAGAAAAGATCAATGGACCGTGAAACTATCAAGATGACCCACCAAGTTAGTGCCATAGTACATTCAATGGACCCGAAATTAGAGGATCCTGGTGCTTTCACTATCCCCTGCACTATTTGTAGTGCAGACTTTGCCAAAGCTTTATGTGATCTTGGGGCAAGCATCAATTTAATGCCCTTCTCAGTTTTCAAGACTCTAGGTATTGGGCCACTTCTATGAGATTACAGATGGCAGATAGATCAATGAAGCGTCCTTTGGGTATAGTTGATGATGTGCTTGTCCGGGTGGACAAATTTATCCTGCCGGCGGACTTTGTGATTTTGGATTGTGAGGTGGACTATGAGGTCCCAATTATTCTAGGGAGACCTTTCCTTGCAACGGGGAAGGCATTGGTTGATGTTGAAGCGGGTGAACTAACTTTCAGGGTAGGTGATGAGAAGGTCGTCTTCCATGTTTGCAAATCCATGAAGCAGCCCAATAGCACCGAGGTGTGCTCATTTGTGGACATTGTCACAGCTGTGATAGTGGATGACACAAGCTTTATGATTAACGTGGAGGATCCCCTTGAGGCCGTACTATTAAATCTTGATGTCAATGATGATGCAAGCAGAGTGGAGTGTGTGAATGCTCTAGATGGGATGGGCTCTTATTCCTATGAGCCGAGAAAATTGTCTTTGGATATTGAAAATCGGAAAACTCCAACAACCAAACCATCAATTGAGGAGCCACTGGTGTTGGAATTGAAGCCACTTCCTCCACACCTCAGGTATGAATTCTTGGGCTCTAATTCAACTTTACCAGTTATTCTTTCTTCTTGCCTTACTAACATGCAGGTTGAGGCCACTTTAGCGGTGCTTCAAAGGCGAAAAAGGGCAATTGGATGGACTCTGGCGGATATTCGGGGAATAAGCCCCGCATTTTGCATGAACAAAATTATTTTGGAGGATGATGCAAGGCCTTCCTTAGAACATCAAAGGAGGCTCAATGAGGCAATGCAAGAAGTGGTGAAGAAAGAGGTGATCAAGTGGCTAGATGCAGGTGTGGTGTATCCAATCTCCGATAGCTCATGGACTTCTCCGGTGCAATGTGTGCCGAAGAAAGTGGGATGACTGTGGTGAGTAATGACAACAATGAACTTATTCCCACTCGGACGGTTATCGGATGGCGGGTATGCATGGACTACCGGAAGTTAAATAAAGTGACCCGCAAGGATCATTTCCCTTTGCCATTCCTTGACCAAATGCTTGATTGTCTTGCGGGGCGAGCCTTTTATTGCTTTTTGGATGGATATTCGGGTTATAATCAAATCTTAATTGCTCCGGAGGACCAAGAGAAGACAACATTCACCTGCCCGTATGGTACATTTGCTTTTTCTCGGATGCCGTTCGGGTTGTGCAATGCTCCGACGACCTTCATACGATGCATGATGGCTATTTTCACCGATATGGTAGAAGAAATTTTGGAGGATTTTATGGATGATTTCAGTGTGGTTGGTGATTCATTTGAAGAATGTTTGGGTAATTTGGATAGAGTGTTGGCCCGGTGTGAAGACACCAATCTAGCTCTTAATTGGGAAAAATGCCACTTCATGGTTGAAGAGGGCATAGTGTTGGTCACAAAATTTCTAAGCATGGGATTGAATTAGACAAAGACAAGATTGAGGTGATTTCAAGACTTCCTCCCCCCACTTCTGTCAAAGGGGTGAGGAGTTTCCTTGGGCATGCGGGGTTCAACCGGTGCTTTATCAAGGATTTTTCGAAGGTTGTGAATCCCCTTTGAAAGTTGCTAGAGAAAGATGCTAAGTTTGTGCTTGATGAGAAATGCATGGAGGCCTTTGAACTTCTTAAGCACAAGTTGACCACTACCCCGATCATTACCGCACCCAATTGGAGCTTGCCTTTCGAGCTCATGTGCGACGCGAGTGATGTTGCGGTTGGGGCAGTTTTGGGTCAAAGAGTGAACAAAATGTTTTTCATCCAGTGTACTATGCAAGCAAGACTATGAATGAAGCTCAACGGAACTACACGGTGACGGAGAAGGAATTGTTGGCTATTGTGTTCGCCATGGAAAAATTTCGGCCATATCTTATGGGGGCCAAAGTCATAGTGCATACCGACCATGCCGCCCTTAGGTATTTGATGACCAAGAAAGATTCCAAGGCAAGGTTGATGAGATGGGTATTACTTCTTCAAGAGTTTGATTTGGAAATAGTGGACCGGAAAGGTAGTGAGAACCAAGTTGCGGATCATTTGTCCCGCTTGGAGGAGGAAGGAAGGCCGTGTGATGGCCTGGAGATTAATGATACATTCCCCGATGAGCAACTACTTTCTGTGTCAATGTGTGATATGCCATGGTTTGCGGATATTGCTAATTTCATTGTGACTGGCATCATCCCGTGTGAGCTCTCTTCTAACCAAAGGAAGAAGCTCAAACGGGATAGTCTGGACTTCTATTGGGATGAGCCATACTTGTTTAAGATTTGCACGGATGGTGTGATTCGAAGGTGTGTCCCGGAGGGAGAGCAAGTGAGTATTTTAAAGGCTTGTCATTCTGCCCCCTATAGTGGCCATCATGGAGGAGTGAGGACGGCTTCAAAAGTTATGAGTTGTGGTTTTTATTGGCCAACCTTGTTCAAAGATGCAAGTGATCTAGTGAAAAGATGTGATCAATGTCAACGAGCGGACGCGATTTCCAAGAAAGATGAAATGCCTCTAAACACAATTCTGGAAGTTGATATCTTTGATGTATGGGGTATCGATTTTATGGGCCCTTTTGTTAGCTCGTGTGGGAACACTTACATTCTTGTAGCGGTTGATTATGTGTCAAAATGGGTTGAGGCCGTAGCCTTGCCTAACAATGAAGCTAGGTGTGTGGTGTCATTTCTAAAGAAGATCATTTTCACAAGGTTTGGTACACCCCGGGAAATCATTAGTGATGGAGGATCGCATTTTTGTAATAGAGCTTTTGATACCTTGCTTTCCAAGTATGGTGTCAACCACAAAGTCCCTACACCTTACCATCCTCAAGCAAGTGGCCAGGTTGAAGTGTTTAACAGGGAGATCAAGAGTATTTTGTCCAAGACCGTCAATGCCAATAGGACCGATTGGTCTAAAAAGTTAGATGATGCTCTATGGGCTTACCGGACCGCTTACAAGACCCCAATTGGTATGTCACCGTACCGGTTGGTGTTTGGGAAAGCATGTCATCTACCAGTGGAGTTGGAGCACAAGCCCATGTGGGCCTTGAGAATGCTTAATCTTGAGTGGGATGTTGCAGCTAATCTTCGTGTTGCACAACTCAATGAACTTGATGAATTCCGGTTCCATGCATACTCTAGGTCTTCCTTGTATAAGCACAAGATGAAGTACCTTCATGATAAATATGCTCGTGGAAAGGAGTTCAAAGTTGGTGATTTGGTTCTCTTGTTCAATTCCCGGTTACGTCTGTTTCCGGGAAAGCTGAAATCCAAGTGGAGTGAGCCATTTAAAGTTGTGTGTGTGCCCCCGTTTGGTGCTCTAGATTTGAAGAATAAAAATGGTGAAGTCATTAGAGTTAATGGGCACCGTGTCAAGCATTATCTTGGGAAGTTTGATGATAGCCATGTGGTGGCTGTTGTTCATTTCAAATGATGTGATGGTAACCCGCGTCGTGCCGCGATGTTAAATCAGGCGCTTCTTGGGAGGCCACCCATGTGTTTTTCTTTTTATTTTCTTTGATTTTCTTTGTAGTATAGGATTGATTTTTGGGCTAACTGGTTGTGAGATGTTGCAGGATTGAGTTGATGCAGTGCAGGACATAATTGAAGAAATTGTACAGTCTCTGAAGTTTCCAGTGCGGCCGCACTACATTTTTGTGCGGTCCGCACTGGTAAAGGGTAACAAAATTGCTCTCTGAAGTTTTCCACCGCGGCCGCATTACGTTTTGTGCGGATCGCGGTGGACCTCCGCGGTCGCGGTCTGTTTTGTGCGGACCGCGGAGGTTGCCTTCTCAAGCTTCTTCTAAACAAACCCAGCGCGGACCGCGGTCCATTTTCTGCGGCTGCGCTGGTAGGTGAGAATGGGCCCCAGGGGTTTCTCTATAAATAGACCCCAAGGGCCTCCTTTTACCCTTTTCGAACCCTAAACTCTCAGAGCCCCCTTTTACTGTTCATCTTGAGCATTTTCACCGTAACTCTTGTTTGACATTGATTAGTTGCACTTCATCTCATTATCTGGTAACATTTCACTCAATTCATCTTTGTTTACTTGTGTAATTTCATTTTATTTTCATATTCCTTAACTGGTAGTTCTTCTTCTCCCCTTATTTCTCTAATTGTTAGATTAGGTTAGTTTAAATGGCAATTTTTGTGGACTTAGTGAGTACAATGGACTAGGTAATTGAGTAGGGACCCTAACTAGGTAAAATTTGAACTTAAAAGCAAAATCTTAGGAATCCTAACTCAGCGCCAAGTCTCAGCACCTTCCGCGGACCGCGGTCGTGTTTGTGCGTTCCGCAGTGTTGAACTTCTGAAGGGTGACTCTTGCCCAGTGCGGCTGCACTACATTTTGTGCGGTCCGCATTGGCCCAGTGCGGCCGCGGTCGATTTTGTACGGACCGCACTAGTGAGATTCAGTGAATGTGTTTTTGGGGACACTATACCTGTGCGGACCGCGGTTGTTCTTGTGCGGTCCGCGGTGGCTTCAGTGCGGTCGCACTACCATTTTGTGCGGTCCGCACTGAGCAATTCCTGCAATTGTCTGTAACATGTTACCACTGCTCTGCATTCCTTTCTGCACTAATGTTCTCACTGCTTCTGCTGATACTAACAAATACATTGAATGATGTTTGCAGACAATGGTGAAAAATGGCTCAAAACAACCGGGAAATGGAGAACCCTCCCAGGGAGGCAAGAAGAAGATGGTAAAACTCACTCCCCAAGCTCGGGAGAACATTAAAAAGACTAGGAAGCTAATAAAAGCTGCAGACAGAGCTGCTTCCCATTCCTCGGGGAGTGAGTACCAACCATCAAGGGAAATATCTTCAGACTCTATGACCGAATATGTTGAAGACTGGCCGGAGAGATTCAGGCTGAGAGACACCCCTCCACCACCAACCACTGCCCAAGCACCAGAGCCTATTCCCATTGAGTCATCTGAGGGCTCAGCAGCCGGCAGTGGTGATTACTCCACCTCTCCCACAGCTTCATTATCCGGGGAGGGTGCAGAAAGAGGTGAGGAGGAAGTACAAGGGGATGAGGAGATAGCTGAGGGTGGTGAGCCTCAGGTGGGAGGCATTGCCCGAACTAGGAAGCCGGAAGTTTGGCGGGATAGGTTCGTGAGTGAGGTAGCTTAACACAAATTTAGGGAATGGTGGCCGGTGAGAAAGCTGATACCGGAGCGGAGTTTCATTGACAGAGATTTGTTACCCTACAACCCTGACGTGTAGAGACAGTTCAGAACTAGAGTGGGTTGGGAGTACTTCTTAGATGACTGTGTAGATGCTAATGAACACATGGTCAAAGAGTTCTATTGCAATGTAGCCCACATCAAAAAGGGCTTCGAAGTGACCATGGTGAGCAACAACAAAGTGTTGTTTGAAGGGAAATACCTCAATGAGTACTTGGTTTCAACGAGGAAGATGAGACTCTTTATATGGCAAAGTTGGAGATGGGCGAGGAGGTCCGTCCATGGTTAGCTCAGTACCCGGCAATCCCGGGTACCATTCCTGATTGGTTGACTGCTGGGGTGAAGATATTGAGGAGGACCCTGAACTTTGAGGCTAAGGGCTGGGAGACCTTTGTTTGCAGCCGGTTGGACCCTACTACACATAATCAGACTCTTCCTCTCCACCGGGCTGTGTTGGTTGCTTCAATCATGGCGGGGTACCCCATAAATGTGGGGAATGTGATGTCCTGCATTACCTCGTTAGTGGGAGTGGAGCATGACCGGAACTACCCTTTTCCTAGGACTCTCACCATGTACATTCGGGATTTGGAGGTGGGCAAGAAGCCCTACGACGTCAAGGTCAAGGCGACAGCCCCGTTCTCCTGGTATAGCTTGAAGGGGAATGAAAACCCCAAGGACAAGAACTACAAAGCCCTACTTCTGCTCCAACTGGCCAGTCTGAAGAGCAAGTTGTGGTAGAGGTCCCTGTTGAGCCTACTCCCACTGCTGTTGATATGCCTCCCGGACCGTCCACATCTTCAACCATTCCTCCTGGCCCTTCCACGTCAGCAGGCCTGGAGGTTCCATCTAGCCGGGCCCATCCCATCACTGCCCACCGACTGAGCCAGACTCTTGCCAGTATCAACAACTGGATGTACACAGGGTCATCTAAGTTGTCCTCATTGACAGCTACTGTTGCAGCTCAGTCGGCACCTCAACCAGCACAGGTACCACAATCAATAGAGGATGCTTTGAAGGAAATTCTTGAGAACCAGAAGAAAATCCTCGACACTCAGGATGCATTGACAAAGGCAGTGGATTCACATAGCAAGGCTCTCAAGGAGCTTGCTAAGGAGAAGAGGAAGTTGTGGAAGACACGGGCCTCCAAGGAGTCCGTGAAGGAGCTGCGGGCAGATGTTGATAGGCTGAAGGCAGACCAGTTGCCTTTGGACTTATTGCTTGATGATCCAGCTCCAGCAGCCTATCCACCACCGGAGCAGACCTAGAGGTCTCTGAAGAGGAGGAGGATGATCCCTAGAGCAGATGATGCTATCATCCAGTTGGCGGACCCACCGGAGGCTTCCTCCAATCAGCCACAGGATGTACCAGTTCCAGAGCCTGTCCAGGCCCAGGTCCCAGTAGCAGCAGAGCAGACCACCGAGGACCAGTCTGAGGTTCCCGAGCACACAGAGGACCCAGGGACCACCCATGATCCTATGCAGTCGGATGTGGCTTAGGGGGTCATCTATATCCTTTTTCTCTCTTTTTGGTGCTTATTTAGACTAGTTGGCATTGGGGACAATGCCAGCTTTTATTTGAGGGGGTGCGCCCTTCATTTTTGGATGACTGTATATATTGATACTATTTTATACTTTCTTGCTTTTCATTTGGTTTGTATATAATTTTACATTTAGTTACTTTTATCGCACTTTTTATCTTTCCTTTGGTCTATATATAAAGTTACATCATTGTATATATTCATTCCCCGTTGTATATTCAAAGCCCCTATTGTACATATTTACTCTATTTTCTATTTTCGCAAAAAAATTTCGTTTTTAGCTTCTTATATAGGCTCGTAGCCTTTTGTTTTGTTTTGGACGTTTTAATAAGCCTTTGGTTTTCTTATTGCCACGGTTCTTTCCAAAGGTAGAGTATTGTGTGAACCGGGTGGCTCTTCCCAATGATAGATGACGTGACAACCTTCATAAGGGTTTGAGTCTATTTTTTTTGTTTTTTGTTTTTGGTAGTTTGTAGTTAAGGGTACCTCAAGCAAAGCTTCACTTGGGACTAGCACATTTGCCTTTGATCTTATGGTCAAAAACAGATTGTTGTGTTTAGGATGGTGAAAGTCGTGGCCTTGAAACTCTTGTGTTGACCGATAATCATCAAGTAATTTTTCGGGACCATTGTGTGCTCAGATCGTATCTAAGGTCGTTGTGGGCCCCCGACTCGATGTCTTTAGCAAACCCTTAGCTTCTGTGGTGAGAAATCGAATTGCGAGTCCAAGACCCGAGCCATTGGTCTAGAGCTTGCCCTGAATGTTTATTGAGGCGAAATCTTAAGTGAAATTTGACTTGAGAAGTGATTATAGGATCTCCTTGATCCAAATGATAGTTGAACAAATTCCATAGCCTACCAATGATATGATCCCTAGTTAACCCTTTTGAGCCTTAGACCTTTTTCTTTCAAGAACATGTTACAAGCCTATATCCGTTGTAAAAGATACCCTCTCTTGGCACCCGATCTTTCCTTGAGCACATGGCAAAAGTATTTTGGGGGGAGAGACGAGGACGACAACAAAGTGGTATAAGGCACAAAAATGAAGAAAAGGAAAGGCACTGAAAAAGAAAGAAAAGCAAAAAGACAAAAAGAATGCTCAATGTGAGAAAGAATAAAAAGGGATTCAAGAAAAGTAAAAGAAAGAAAGGTGTGGAAAGTTGAAAAGGGAGAAAATAATTGAAATGCATAAGAAAGAGTGACAATAGGTCTCTCTAACCCCTTGGAAAGAGGTGAAATGACTCAAAGAGTCAAGTTAATTGTGCCAAATGAATCAAAAGAAGTGCTTAAGGGAAAATGGAACCCACTTAGACCAAAACATTTCCTACCCAGAACCAAAAGCCTTCACAATGACTCCACAAAACCCCTATATGATCTTGACTTGAAAGAAGCTTACATTAGTGGATACTTACATAAGGGGCAAGCATATGGTACTTAGAGTTGGACTTGTGACCTTTTCTTGAGAGAGATGAGTGAATTTCCATTAACCTCGATTTGTCTGTCAATACTCTAAAAAGGTGAGGTTTTCTTAGGGAGAGTTGAGGATGTGTGAGTTTGGGGTCCACAATGACTAAAGTAATTGAAAGAGTTCGTTGATGTGTAGAGTCAACTCTTGATGCTCTTGTGTCACAATTGATCCATGGTTTTTCAAAGGTTAAATGTTTTTAATGATGCATTCGTATTGAGGGCAATTGTTAGTCCCAATTGATGCTTGTTGAGTTTACATTAGGAAAAGCTGAAAAATTCTTGGATTTTCCCTTACGGGGTGGATCTTATTTTGTTTGCTTGAGGACAAGCAAAAGCTTAAGTTTGGGGGAGTTGATAACTAGGGATTTTGACGCGTTTCATGCTCCTTCTTGCTTATGCTTTGATTATATATTCCTACAAAATAGTCCCAAAAGGCTCATAAGTTGTGCTTGATTGCAGGTTTGATCGACAAAGTGACAAAATGTCAAACATCGGCTCAAAAGGAGTGAAACCTGCTCAAGTACCTAAGACAAGGCAAAACTCAGGAGAACAGGCCTAGTGCGGCCGCACTACTCTTTGTGCGGTCCGCACTAGAGAGATTCAGAGAGTCAAAAATTAAGGCTTCAAGCAACGTGGCCGCACTCCATTATGTGCGGTCCGCGGTGAAGGCTCCGCGGCCGCACTACCATTTTGTGCGGTCCGCGGAAGAGAAGTTCAGAGAGGTGAAAATTGCCATGTTTCAAGCTGCGCGGCCCGCGGTCATATTTGTGCGGACCGCATTAGAGACCTCCGCGGCCACGGTCCATTCTGCGCGGTCTGCGGAGCCTGAGTTCAGAGAGCCAAGACTTCAAGACCAAGAGCTTAGTGCGGCCGCAGTCTATTTTGTGCGGCCCGCACTGACCCCGCAGGGCATTTTGTCCAGTTTTTCCAGCTAAGTATAAATAGAAACTTTTTCCATTTTTAGGGCATTAGACATAATCAGTTATTTTATTTTAGCAGCTGCGCTTGTGAGAACATCATCTATAGCCATTTTTGGCATCTTAGCTCAGTTTTAACGATAGATTCTTGTATTTTTACTTTACTGTTTAATTAATATGTCTTTTTCTTCATCTATTTCTCTATTTTCTTGTTCAAGCATGAGTAGCTAAACCCATTAGCTAGGGTTCTGGCTCAACCCTAGTGTGGTTAATTGATTGATGTTGTGATTTAAGGTTAGATTGATTATGGGTGTTTGTTATTTGGGTCAATTTTATGGTTTAATTTATGAATTAGTGGTTGCAAACACTAGTTTGTGCTAAGTTGACTTGGCTCTTCTTGAGAAAGAGAGCCTAAGTCTCCAAAATTGACCCAACAAGGAATTGGGATGGACTCAAGAAATTTGATAGTCCCAATTAAAGGGTTAAACCTCGAGAGAGTAATTACCACTTGAACCCTAGTTGCTCGGGCAAATATGCATACCCAATTGGTCTCGAGAGAGTCAAATGGGCAAAACCACTGTTTCTATCGAGAGGCGTAGAGTGGGTAGTATTGAGCAACAGTTATAACATATTTCCCCAATCATGTCAATCAGGCTTTAGAAGCAATTACCCGTCAATTAGCCACCTAGGTGAAAGTCACTACCCTAGTGCCCCTTAATCCATTAGATACAACTCTCAACAAATATCTCTAAGCGTAATCTAGTTTCAATTCTAATTAGTAGTTTTATAATAGTAGTTTATAAAAGAAAACCCAATAATGTGTGGAAGTGACATTTGGAACAATTACACGATTCTAGACTATATAGATACATCAACTCCCCTTCTAGCTCCCTAAGGAATTCGATCCCGACCCTCATATCGGGTAAAAGCTATTGCGACCCTCTCTCGCTACTTTTTAGTGGTGCGGAGTTGGTAGCGATCACCGACCGGTCATTTTGAGCCCTAGTGTGCCGTTCAGCAATTCGAGGCCATGAGCAGCTTCAATTCAGGCATTATGACTTGTACGCGTGGTTGGAATTAAATTTCGGGAAGTTCGGGGTTGACTTGGAAAGGAAATTCTCATTTCGGAATCTTTAAGTTGAGAGAATTGACTAGGATTGGATTTCAGAGTAAACGACATCAGAATCGGGATCTTAAGGTTCCAGCAGGTTCGTATGATGATTTCGGACTTGGGCATATACACGGATCGAGTTTTGGATGATCCGGGAGTGCTTTGGCGCCTATTGTGGAAGTTAGCATTTTTGGAGGAAATTTTCATAAGTTTGGGTTAAAGTGCATTTTGGTGTTATTGATGTTCGTTTGGGAATCCGAGTTTGGGAGTAGCTCTGTATGGTGATTCTGGTGTTGGGAGCGCGATCGGAAGTGAATTCGGAGGTCCGTGGGTCATTTTGGAGTCATTTGGCTAAAGATAGAAATTTGAAGGTTTTTGAGAAGTTTGATCGGAAGTGGACTTTTTTATATCGGGGTCGGAATCCGATTCCAAAAGTTGGAGTAGGTTCGTGATGTCAAATATGACTTGTGCTCAAAATTTGAAGTCAATCGGACGTGATTTGATTGGTTTAAACATCGAAAGTAGAAGTTTGAAATTCTAAAGTTCATAAAGCTTGGATTGGAGATCGATTCTTGGTTTTGGCGTTGTTTGATATGGTTTGAGGCCTCGAGCAAGTCCGTAATGTGTTTTGGGACTAGTTGGTACGATTTGTTGGGGTCCCGGGGGCCTCTGGTGGATTCCAGGTGGTTAACGGATAGAAAATGAAAATTTTAGAAGAGCTGAAGTTGCTGCTTCTGTCATAACCGCACCTGCGGTTGGTGGACCGCAGGTGCGAGACCGCAGATGCAGTCCTTCCATCGCAGAAGCAGCCCAAGGAAGGCCTGGCCAAACCGCAGAAGTGGCTCTCTAGCCGCAGAAGCGGCTCCGCAGAAGCGACTACAAGGCCGCAGAAGCGGCCCCAGTCCTTTTGGCCAACGACCGCAGATGCGGCCACTTCCTCGCAGATGCGCGACCACAGATGCAGTCCCCTTACCGCAGATGCAGAAATCGCTGAGGCAGTGAGTTCATTTGTTACGGGTACCAAGTCCATTTTTGCCATTTTTCATTCCTCCATTGGGCGATTTCAGAGCTTTTGGGAGGAGACCTTCACCTAGAATCTTGAGGTAAGTTTGTTCTACCTATTTCTAGTTTAATACCTATGTCTTAGGTAGATTAAACACTAGTATTAAGGTGAAATCATGAGGTTAGAGGAAAAAACTAGGGTTTTGACAAAAGTTGAATTTGACCACGAAATTTGTTATGAAATGAATTAGAAATCATATATTATTGATCCTTGGGTTAAGAAGAACAACTTCCCTTAAAAAATTTAGGAATCCGGGCACGTGGGCCCGGGGTCGGATCTTAGGAAAATTGTGTTTAAGGGTGGGAAATTGCTTAAGTAGTTAGTATATGATTTTGTAAGCATATATTGACTAGTTCCTACCTCGTTTATCTAGTTTTGAATCGTTCGGCTCCAATTTGAAGGTTCGGGCTCATTCTTGGTACTGGAAGTGCACATTGGAGCGAGGTGAGTCTCCTTTCTAACCTTGTAAGAGGGAATTGTCCCCATAGGTGAAATAATTGGTTATGTGCTCCTGTTTGTGGGGGCTACGTACGTACGAGGTGACGAGAGTCCGTGCGTAGCTACTAATATGTGTAAGTCCGGGTAGTCTAGGACCCTAAAAGCATGCTATACTGGGAATATCTGTGATCTTATTGACAATTGAATTTCTTAAATCCTATCGAATTGAAAAGTGAATTTCTAAGAAGATTAACCTTCATTTTCTTGAATTGTTAAAAGAAAATTTGGCTTTTCCATGGATAATTGTTCTCTAATAAATTCAGTATTGACTGATTGTCGTGTTTATTTATATTTGACCACATCACATGTATGATTCGCGAGTGGGGTAATAGATGCATCTATGGTTCGTGTCGCTCGACCCTCGGCAGCGCACATTTTACATTTATGTTTGATCGGGCCGTACGACCTCGGCATGAGTTGTGCATGCTTATATTGCTTTCCT
Organism: Nicotiana attenuata; assembly: GCF_001879085.1. Lineage (NCBI taxonomy): Eukaryota > Viridiplantae > Streptophyta > Magnoliopsida > Solanales > Solanaceae > Nicotiana > Nicotiana attenuata. Next base: position 138,776 of record NW_017672764.1, on the reverse strand, counting down.
TGAGATTTATTGATATTGTTATCTGCTCTCCCTGATTTGAGAAAATTGTTAACAAATGGATTATGAATTTGGAGACTTTTAATAAAGAGGAACTTTTACCTGTTGGGTAATTAACTTGAATCTACTGTTGTTCCTAATAAACCCGTGAGTTATCGCATTAATAATATTATTACTGGACCTTTAGTAAGTGTCGAAGTTGCCATCTCGTCTCTACTTCATCGAGATTAGGCGGGATACTTACTGAGTACACGTTATTTTTGTACTCATACTACACTTCTGTGCATTTTTGTTGCACAAGCACATGTACTTCTGGCGGCCGACTGGGCATAGCAGCATGGATGATACTGGGACTAGCTGAGCTGCATTACTCGAGGCGACTCGCAGCCAGTATAGTCTCATTCAGCGTATTGTATTTACTTCCTGTCCATTTGTATTCCGGATGGATGATGTACTGTATTGTTTCTTAGAACTAGCTCATGCACTTGTGACACCGGGTTCTGGGGATGTCTATGGGTTTATTCAAAAAATTTAAAGGTTGTTAAAGGTTTTATTTCCTTATTCAGTGAAATTTACTATGTATAGCTTAAACGTATAAAAGGAGAGATTTCAGGAATATTTAAAACGAGAATTTAATTAAGTATTTTGGTTGGTTTGCCTGACAGTGGTGTCTGGCGCCATCACGACCCTTAGTGGATTTTGGGTCGTGACATCCAGGGATTTGGGTGTAGTGGTGATCGTTGGTTGAGTTTTGAGGATCGGGAATAGGTTGTGGCGTGTTCTGAGTAGTGTGATAGGTAGTGGTTTGTGGGTACTGGGTTGGTTGATGATGGTGTTGTGGAGGGGTTGGTACTGGTAGAGGATTGGGATTTTGAGGTGGAGCTGCATATTGATGGGGTGCGGGAGGATTTTGTGGACGTTGGTTTGGCGTATTCTGAGGATGTGCTGGGTTTTGAGCGTTTTGTTGGTTAACGTCTGGGATGTTTGGGGTGAGGGAGAGGTTTGCCAAGTTGCGGACCTGCTCAAGATCTCCTTGTAACTCCAGTATTTTCTGCTGTAATCACAGGACCAACTCATTCTGGGCCGGAGTGCTCCGACCGTCTGAAGTTTCGACGTTCTCAGCATTTTCTTTTCGAATACCACTCAAGTCATCCATCTTAGCTTTTCCTCTGCTTTTTGGATTACTTGGAGGAGGAAGAGGTGGAGGGCCTCTAGATCTGGTGTGATATGCTGATGTTGCCAGTATGTGCGAACCAACCTTAGGGGATGGGAATAATAAAAATAAAGAAAAATAAAAGGTAAACAAGTTAGTAAGAATTCTGAAAAAATGCTTGCAATATATAAACACATATTGCGGGAATGTAAATTCTCATCCTAATTTGGGAGCCTCGTTGTGCCCAAGGTAGGCCTAGCGACACGTCGATTTGGAGAATTTCAGTGCCAATAATTGCCTCATTTCATTAGTGTAAAAATAGATGAACCCAAAATGACACTAAATAAGATAAGTCACTGATGGCACTTGGCCTTATTACAATTAAAAAAAAGAAAATAAACCTATTCTACTTGGTCCCAGAAGAACCTTCTCCAGGCTGGATGCTTTTGTCGATTAGATCCCCTAGTTCTCGCAGGTTCAGCAGTAGGTATGCTCTTGCTAAATGTCCTCCTTCGCTTTCTTCAGTATTCTGGTAATCGGAAGATCCTCCCACCAATCTAGCAACAATGGTGGTATGTTACGGACCATGCCGAACTTGGGGACTTCGTGCCTCATTTTCTGCAAAACAAATATTGTTAGGCCCTTTCCCCCTCCAGATTCGACCATTTATACAACAATGATTAGCATATTTGCACTTATTTCTCCAAAATTAATGCATACAATCGTGGTTGCGTCCGTTGGGATTATGAAAAACCCGATGGACTTTTAGACGAGGCTTGTCTTAAAGGGTTATTATGTGGACAACATATTAACCCGGCTAGGTTTGACCATGATGCATGTACAATTAATCAGAGTAAGGCTTCTAGAGAGGTTTAGACTGGTACCCTCAAGTGAACAACTTGAGGGGGAAAGGCACGAAACCGTCGACTGAACCGCTGATCGACTAGTTTTACCGCAAATATGCCTTTCCGAAGTTAAAGGGTGATATATAGGAAGGGCGCAAACACTCATCAAGCGTTGCTATAGGATTGATTATGCACGAGTGGAATATGATGTCGAGCATCATTTATGCAACAATAAATAGCATGTTGTCACGTATTTGCAGGTTAAAAGAATGATAAATGCAGTATTCAATAATTGAAAGACGTTTAAGAAAGAAAACAAGGAGACAAGTCAGTTTCTGTAATAAAGGAAATCGTAAATGCTTGAAAAATAGGCAATTAAATCCAAATAAGGGGGAAAGGGAAAAGGAGCACATGCATTAACAGAATAAAGCATGCTTAAGACTAATTCACAAAACAAGTTTGTTATGGTAAGAGCCTAAAAATTAACCCCAGCAGAGTCGCCATGCTGTCGCGCCCCCTTTTTCCTTGCGGAGTACGGGTTTCGATATTTTTTGGGACAACTCCTTTTCTTTTGGGAAGGGGTATGTGTCACGACCCAACCCCGGTCGTGATGGCGCCCAACACACTGCTAGTCAAGCCCGACCATTTCTACAACCTTTGCCGATTAATCACAGTGAATAAGTAAATTTTCAAAACTAAAATACCAAGTTAAATGTGAAATCCTGAATTAGTTGCTAACATTCGAAAACCCAAAATATAAAATACTAACCAGCCCACGGAATCTGGTGTCACAAGTCTGAGCCTCTAATGCATGAGTATTAACCAACTACATAATGTTTTTCTAGAAATATGGAAAACAAATAAATAAAATAGAAGGAAGATCACGACTGCGAACGCCAATTTGCAGCTACCTTGAATCTCCCGAATGTGATGCTAAGCGGAGAAGATCTCATTCAGCCTCAGTGGTTGCACCTGAATCTGCACACAAGGTGCAGGGAGTATTGTGAGTACTTCCAACTCAGAAAGTAATAAATATAAATAATGTCTGAGGATAAGAAATCCTAAATAAACACAAAGCAAAGCCATAAATACAACAACGTGAACCAATAGCATAATACAGTAAACATTGAAAACAATTATAATAAAATCACATCAAATTAAGAATAAATGACAATTAAATATGCAATGCAACACATAAACCGGTACTCTCCAGTACCCCGCTGTGGCGTGCAGCCCGCTCCATTTATTTAACGTCGACGGCGCTCACTGGGGGTGTGCAGACTCCGGGAGGGGCCCCTTACGGCCCAAGCGCAATAATAAGCCATCTCATGGCATCAATCAGGCCCTTAGCCTCATATCGATATCATTATCATACCACTGCGGCGTGCAATCCGATCCCATACTCAGTCCAAAATCATATAAGCCTTTCGGCACAATAATATAAAAATATTTAGCCCACTTCATTTAAAAATATTACTTTAGTTTCTACTTTTAGAAAAATGGCTGAGTTTACAAAACAGTGTTAAATACCAGGACTGAGATCAATATCTAGAAATATGGTAAGAAACCAGTAAAAATAATCCCTGAAGGATACAAGTAGTTGGCACGAAGCCTAATTATGACAATTAATCCATTTTTATAAGGAAATCACAAAACTACAATCAATTAGGTAGTAATTTTATTAAGCGGGACGGACCAAGTCACAATCCCCGACGGTGCTCTACCCCACGCCCGTTATCTGGCGTGCAAGTCACCTCACATAGCACTACGTTGTGCGAATTCGGGGTCTCAAACCCTCAACACAGCATTTACATTTATTACTAACCTCGAGCTGGCCAAAGTCCTAGCTTGCTATGCCCTTGCCTTTCGAATTAACCTCCTCGTGCGTCGAATCTGACCAAAACCACAACGAATACGTCACAATATGCTAATGGGACAATACCCAATCGAAAACCATCAAAAAATAGTTAAATTCCCGAAATTAGCAAAAACCCGAGCCCTGGGCCCACTCCTCAAAAATCAGTAAATTTACCATCAACGGATTCCTCATTTCGCCACGAGTCTATACATAAAAGAACACCAAAATCGGAGTCCAAATGACCCCTCAAATTTCCATTTTTGTTCTCTTAGGTTTCAAGCCCTAACCTCCATTTTTGACCTTTAATTCCTTGATTTTTCAGTCTAAATTCATGTATTTGCATCATAAAATCGTGTTCTAAGTCCAAGAATTCTTATCTGATCGAAGTCCTTGAAACCCTCTTCAAAATCGCCCAAAAACTCTCCAAGTCCGAAGTGAAAATATGAACCCTTATGAAATTTCGCGAAGATGAAATAAAATAAATCTGCCCAGGCAAAACCGCATCTGCGGTCACTATCTCGCTTCTGCGCCGTCCGCTTCTGCGGTCCAACGTCCGCTCCTGCGGAAATCTCAATTAAAGCCCCTGGCCGCATCTGCGGTCACCCAGCCACATCTGCGGCTCCGCAGGTGCGGCTCCCTATCCGCATCTGCGGTCCAACCCAGCTCCAACATTTCCTCTTCTGCGACGCTCACCTCTGCTTCTGCGTGACCGCACCTGCGGTCCCATAACCGTAGGTGCGAAAATACCAGATACCAGCAGACCTTAACCATGCAAAAATTCCGAAACTCTCCGTTTAACCATCCGAACTCACCCCGAGGCCCCCGGGACCTCAACTAAAAACACAAACATGATCCAACACCTTATTCAAACTTACTTGAATCATCAAAACACCACAAATAACACCTAAACCATCATATTACATCAAATTCAAGCCTAAGTTCATCCAAATCTTCCGAAACTTGCATTCGATCAAAAACCCGACCAAAACACCTCCGAATCAACTGAAATTTTGCACGCACATCCCAAATCACCTAACGAAGCTACAGCAACTCTCGGAATTCCATTCCGACCCTCGGATCAAAATCTCACCTATCAACCGGAATTCGCCAAACTACTAACTTTGCCAATTCAAGCCTAATTCTACACCGGGCCTCCAAAGTCACTACCAATCACACTCCTAAGTCACAAATCATCCCCCGAAGCTAACTGAATTGTCGGAATCCACATCCGAGCCCTCTAACTCATAGGTCAACATCCAGTTGACTTTTCCAAAACAAGTCATCCTTAAAGAGACTAAGTGTCTCATTTCCTTCCAAAAATCAACCCAATTCAACTCGTTCACACGAGACACTAATAATGAAGCATAACGAAGCAGGAAATGGGGGAAACGGAGCGGTTTCTCATGAGACGACGGGTCGGGTCGTCACATCCTCCCCAACTTAAACAAATGCTCGCCCTCGAGCGTACCCAGAGTTGTCCTAAAAGCCAACCAATAGCTGAATGACCTTACCAAGCATATACCCGGGGGTGATCCCACGTCACCCTATCTCGCATAGGTCCGATAAAACAACATAGCTGAAATTCCACAATCCATCTAGTCCATAAACCATAGAACCACATTGCACTTCCCGAAATCATACACAAGATCAGAACCTCACATCTATACTCAGAATAAGCCCGAACCAACTGTAATAACCCATCATGCAACCTCAGGTGCAATCATATGATATACTACATAACCCAAACACTCGAAATGATAACTTCTATTCACAGCAGTTGCCCACAACACCCGAATACCGGTAGAAAACCTCTTATCAACTAAAGTTTCCTTCCAATACTTTTACATATACTGCAACTGATAACTAAGACACGTAGTGAACCATCACCATTTCTCAGATCAACCATTCATGAAACCATTTCTCCTTTGGCAAATACTATATCAAATTTCTGAGTCGAAGGTTGATATTATCCTTCCAACATACTGAAATCGAATCTGCTCGTACTCATTAAAGATCCCAACGATCTCATCTAATCAACACACCACTCTGGTGACATTACATATTAGTACAGGACTAAGCCACAACTCGCACAATACGCGCACCAATAAGCAACAGTACGAACATACCCAAATTATAAAAATGGCTTAAATGAAAGAGTTGTACTTCAAGCCCTCCAGTACCATCACAACACAAAACTGAGAGCACGTCTCCTATCATAGAGACAGAACACACAAATCTACTCGCAGTACCATACCTCCACATAACTTCGTCCCAATGCGTGACCTCATCTAGTACGAACCCCTTGGGCAATAAGCCACCCCGTACATAATCAAAAGTCTCGTATGATGCCACAAGGTGTTGATAGGCTACCGATTAAATTGCGGTACAAAAAGGAAGACGAACTCTGGAAGGAACTGCCTAGCTCACGCACTAATACGTGCTCTCCTTGGAAAATAGGAAGGCATACAAAAAAAATAGCATATAGGAAACTATGCTCAATGTCACACTGTTGCGGCGCGCAACCCGATCCAAATAACACACTCATGGCGACGTGCCACCCGATCCACACATAACACTCACCTAAGGAGGTGCACATCGAGCTAAATTGCTCATTAATATAAAATACCGAGTTTTAGTCACAAACGCTAAGTGCATAATACCGTCCCTGAGGGGACATATAGCGCTATAAGCTACCAAAACTCAAGCTCAACTGAGGAGCAATATACAATCTAAATATCGAGAGCCATTTTGCTCATAAACATCATTTCTACGTGGATCCTCAACACATAAGCATTTTCTAAACCGTCTCACAACTCACACGGCGCAGTGTATCACTGCATAAAACATCCGACAACGAAATAACACCCTGACTCCTCCATAAGGAGCGCATCACTGAAATGAACCCGTTTGGCCTGACATAGAGCCCATATTCACATTTGAATCCATTCACCGAACTCAAGCCGATTCTGATCACACTGAACTAGGTTAATTACCTTTCAAAGGTCCCTAACAACTCATCTTCCGCTCGTAACACATAAGAACATCCATCAAAGTCGGAGGAATCATCCGTAGTCCACAACTCAATAGACTGAGTGCCCTCCGGGCGTATATTCTCAATTCAACGATATTATCACAACCGTCATACTTGGTTCAAGTCTTCAATCAATCAAGTGACTAACTGCCATACTTACACACTCTTCCTGTGGGACACCCTCCCACAACCTACCATTACAGATAACTGGGTCGTACCTCCAAACCATCGGCCGCACTAACGCTGAAAAGCGACCAGAATATTACCAGGATGCAAGCCTTTTTCACAAAACACCGTTCTCAGTGACGCTGAAGCAANACGTAACTCTTAAAACGTGAAACTACTCCTCGCTCATCCGAGCGTCGTGACATCCCTTGTCCCACTACCGACGC
>NW_017672764.1:12578-131495 GCF_001879085.1 Nicotiana attenuata | reverse complement strand
GGTGCTCTACCCCACGCCCGTTATCTGGCGTGCAAGTCACCTCACATAGCACTACGTTGTGCAAATTCGGGGTCTCAAACCCTCAACACAGCATTTACATTTATTACTAACCTCAAGCTGGCCAAAGTCCTAACTTGCTATGCCCTTGCCTTTTGAATTAACCTCCTCGTGCGTCGAATCTGACCAAAACCACAACGAATACGTCACAATATGCTAATGGGACAATACCCAATCGAAAACAATCGAAAAATAGTTAAATTCCCGAAATTAGCAAAAACCCAAGCCCTGGGCCCACTCCTCAAAAATCAGTAAATTTACCATCAACGGATTCCTTATTTCGCCACGAGTCTATACATAAAAGAACACCAAAATCGGAGTCCAAATGACCCCTCAAATTTCCATTTTTGTTCTCTTAGGTTTCAAGCCCTAACCTCCATTTTTGACCTTTAATTCCTTGATTTTTCAGTCTAAATTCATGTATTTGCATCATAAAATCGTGTTCTAAGTCCAAGAATTCTTATCTGATCGAAGTCCTTGAAACCCTCTTCAAAATCGCCCAAAAACTCTCCAAGTCCGAAGTGAAAATATGAACCCTTATGAAATTTCGCGAAGATGAAATATAATAAATCTGCCCAGGCAAAACGGCATCTGCGGTCACTATCTCGCTTCTGCGGCGTCCGCTCCTGCGGAAATCTCAATTAAAGCCCCTGGCCGCATCTGCGGTCACCCAGCCGCATCTGCGGCTCCGCAGGTGCGGCTCCCTATCTGCATCTGCGGTCCAACCCAGCTCCAACATTTCCGCTTCTGCGACACTCACCTCCCCTTCTGCGTGACCGCACCTGCGGTCCCATAACCGCAGGTGCGAAAATACCAGATACCAACAGACCTTAACCATGCAAAAATTCCGAAACTCTCCGTTTAACCATCCGAACTCACCCCGAGGCCCGCGAGACCTCAACCAAAAACACAAACATGATCCAACACCTTATTCAAACTTGCTCGAATCATCAAAACACCACAAATAACACCTAAACCATCAAATTATATCAAATTCAAGCCTAAGTTCATCCAAATCTTCCGAAAGTTGCATTCGATCAAAAACCCGACCAAAACACCTCCGAATCTACTAAAATTTTGCACGCATATCCCAAATAACCTAACGAAGCTACAGCAACTCTCGGAATTCCATTCCGACCCTCGGATCAAAATCTCACCTATCAACCGGAATTCGCCAAACTACTAACTTTGCCAATTCAAGCCTAATTCTACACCGGACCTCCAAAATCACTTCCGATCACACTCCTAAGTCACAAATCATCCCCCGAAGGTAACCGAATCGTCGGAATCCACATCCAAACCCTCTAACTCGTAGGTCAACATCCGGTTGACTTTTCCAAAACAAGTCATCCTTAAAGAGACTAAGTGTCTCATTTCCTTCCAACAATCAACCCAATTCAACTCGTTCACACAAGACACTAATAATGAAGCATAACGAAGCAGGAAATGGGGGAAACAGAGCGGTTTCTCATGAGACGACTGGTCGGGTCGTCACAGTATGGGATTTGAAGAGTCGCCACCTAACGGATTTAAGGTGTGTTAGGGCACCTAAAGCAAAATAACTAATGAAACCAGTCTGCGGTACCAAAGATTGGGTAAGGGCTCGAAATTACCTTGAGGGGAAGGTATTAGGCACCCCTCGAGGTCCACAACGGTGGGTCCTGGCCAAACTCAAATTAAGCGAATTAGTCTTATAAGAAAATAGAGCAATTTAGACAAATAGATATTACGTTTAAAAAAATAAGGAGTAAAGGGGTCCTAGGTTTTTTAGCCTATAGGATCACTTCTGTGCAATACTTGGTAATCATCCCCAAGTTGGGGTGCTACACATAGCATTAGCGCACGGGTCATCATTTCCTTTACTACCCGATTACCTTCCCATTAATTATTACCTAAGCGTTCTAATAGCATCCATTACGTGCCTTATGCGTGCATTGCCCGTCCCTTGACTGTGGCCCTGGAGGTGTTTAGGACCTCTCTTTAAGGTGGTTCTAGACTCACCTATGGTGTTTAAAAAGGAGAAAACTAAGCGACAAACAAAAATCCAAATAGGACTATCACATAAAGATGCAATTAAGGGGGCTGATATTTACCTCCACAAATAGACAAAACAAATGCACGCCTCATACAAACAGTTTTAAACAATTTAAAGTCCTACAGTAGGATATCTAGATGATAAAAATATGCAGCAGTTTCATTAAGGCGAGGCATTAAACACCTAATCAGTTTGCCTACTGATTTTATTACTTCCTGAACCTGGGCAGTTTATATTTGCAACTTCAGGGTTTTAATTATCCTACAGGCTTGCCTAGGCGATAACCGGCAGGATCCTATAGGAATGGTATTTAAACGTATTATAAACCAGTGATTAGTTTAAACAGGCAGATTTTATCCGTTTAGACCCAATAGGCATGCTGTCTACATGCTGAAAATGATCATAAGCATTACAGAACTGATTTTACGTGTTTATCCCTATGAGCATGATATCTAAGTGAGGAAATTAATTTTTGAAACCTTATAGGCATGGTATCTGAAAGCAGAAATTAATTTTAAACCTTATAGGCATGGTATCTAGATGACTTCAGTTCCTATAGGCAGGATTTCTATTATTCATGCATAGGCAGAATTCTTGGAGGGCATTGACAGGGAAAGGGTTATTCAAACAGTCAGTAGCCTATAGACATGTTTGCTAATGTACATTGGATTGAAAAAATATGCGCAAGTCCCATAAATAGGACGTCTAATGTGCAGAAATAAACGCAAAGCCCTATAACAGGATTTCTAATATGCAAAGGTGCAGCACAAAGTCAAAACAATAATACATAATCAAGTCATATAGGCATGTTCTCTACCTAATTTCAATAGAGATATATAAAAATCCCTCCCAGCTTTTACTAATGACCCCGATATTTGCTTTTACAAGAACTATTATACAGACAAATATAAATGAATTACATAATGAAAATCATTATACTATAGAGAGCCTTCATAGGCCCAACATCAACTTGGAACCAAGCCTCCAAACATAGCACCTCTGAGCATAGTGGTAGTCCATCCATAACACAAAAAGCTGGTTCCTGGTGTGTCAAAGTTCCTAACGGCCTCAGGGACCCCAGGCAGTGCTCACACCAGAATCAGATGTTCAACACAGAATTCATAAAGGATTAGAAACCAGCCCCATTGTGTCAAAGTTCAGATGAGTCTCATGGACCCTAAGCAGTGCTAACATTGGGGGGGGGGGGGGGTAGGACCCTAGATATCTAAGAGTAGGAGTTGAAAATAGTGTATAAAAGTAGGAAGTAGTTTTAGGAAAGAAAACAGTTTGGATTTCAAAAGTGCATAGAAATAGATTACCAGATTACAAGAACCACAAGCAGCACACATTTAGCAGAAGGAGTTCAGCCATGAACTCCAGCAATCAAACAACAGACAGAACAGAGTGACAATTAATTTGAACAAGGTTTCACATGTCTTTAATCCATTAGCTATTACTAGGCAAACAATATAGGCATATATTAATCAGAAAATAGCATGATGGGATCAAGTTACTGATCAGACAATCATACAGAAAGGTAGCAGAAGTTGAGAGCATAGAAATCATGAGTTAATCAGGAGTTTGTTAAGGGTGAACACTTAAAACAAGACAGAAATCATGCTAGTTGAGAAATAAATAGACATAGGTCTAATTACACAAAGGCGGACATGCTGAAAACAAGAAGCACATAGGTATAATTTCATGGAAATAGGCATGCTAGTTAAGATCCATGAACAGGGAGTACATAGGCCTAATTACATAGAAGTGGACATGCTGATTAAGAGTAATAAACATAAAGCACATAGGTTTAGTTACATAGAAGTAGACATGCTGATTAAGATCAATAAGCATGAAGCACATAGGTCTAATTACATAGCATATTGAATGATGGCAGAAGTGGAGACATACCAGTTAAGAAATAGCAAACAGGAAGTTGAAAGTATGCAGAATCCAATAGTCTAGCCTTGGCTTTCAGCTGGCTAGACAATGTAGCAAACACAAGTAACAGAAAGGCTTGAATGAGAGCAAGAGTTTTTTTTTTTTTTGTGTGTATGTGTGTGTGTGTGTGTGTGTGTGTGTTTCTTTCTGAGTGTGTTCGTGTTTTTGAAAGAAATCAAAATCAAGTTTATATAGCATTCAGCAGAGAAGACAATTAAGGCAAAACAAATAAGAGTTCACAAATAAGGCAAGCAAATAAAATTAGCCAGTTAATTTGGGGCTAAACTTGATCGAATGATTCCATAGAATCCGGAAAACACCCCCTTAAATTGGGGAGAATCAATTAACAACTCAGATTAGTATTCAAATAAGGCAGGAAATAAATCACAAGTCGGTTAGAGTAAATCAAAACCTAGAAATAAGGCTAATAAACTAATTAAGGCAAGTAATCCATTAGGCGTCACAAATAAGGAAAATAGGTAAAATCACGAGGAAGTACTGATTTTAACAGGAAAATATAATTCGAATCCTAAATAAAATCAGTCAATATATTTTGGTTGACAGAGATAAACAATAAAGGGTAAAAAAAATTGAAGTAATCAGTGCAATAAGAAGAGAAACCTAGGGTTTAAAGCATATACACAAAAATTAGTCAAACTAGTAAAGATAATCAGATACAAACACTTAGGAGTTTTAAAACCTTTTTGGAGAGAGCTTAAAATGAAACCCTAATTTCAGAATACATTGGAATCGACTAGTAATAAGGAAGAACAGAAGGTTTTTCAAAGAGAAATACCAAATAACACTTAAAAACATTTCAGATCTACAAGGATCTTAACAGACCCAAGTAGTATAAGATTAAGGTTTTTAAAAAAAATGACAGAGATGAAAGAAAACCTGGTTTAAAACCATAGATTGGAGCCATAAACACGAACATAATGGTACTCATAAACGGAAATAGCCATAGGTAACTTATGAGTCGAGTAGTTGCTTAAGGAGGGAGTTTGACCAAAGTGGGAGAGTGGCAAAGTATCAAATGTGTTCTGTGGTAGGATGACTACACGCCTTGAAGAAAGTTTAGAGTGATTTGGGATTCATGATGGATAGTGACTAGGTCTACGGGCTTAATGTGGAATATCGGCTGCTATACGGAGGAAGGTGGGATACGAAAGAAAGGAGCTTGCTTGATGTGAAGCAGGATACAACATTACTTCGGGGAATTTTGTGGGTCAATTGTGCAAGATCATATCAATAGGGGATAAGGAATCTTGGTGGGTTCTAGAGTTATGCAATGACAGCTTGAAGCTAAGTGGGAGAGTTCCACCGCCAACAGTTGGATTGTGTGGTCGTCTATTTATGAGATTTCTGGTTATCAGTTTATTGGTAGGTTAATACAACTAAGGGAATAGGACATCAGTAGTAAATTGAGCAAAGGATTTGAGGAATGTGTGTTATAATTGCCTTATTAACTCATGTTCAGGCTTTGGGAAGGTTCGTGATTTATGCTTAGTACAGAGGCGATTATCAAGGAAGGTGATTTAGTGGGGTGCTTCAGTGAGAGGGTGTTCGTGTGCTAGAGGGGCCTTGGAGTTTGATTTTTTATTCGGGAGTAAGTCAGAGTGGGTAACTCTCAACAACGGTCCTAGTAGATTCAAAGGTTAAAGTGTGGTGCCTAAGGATTTCGAGTCCGTAGTATGGTTAAGTATCGTGTTTTTGCAGCGGATTATGAAAGGGGGCTGGAGTGTTCTATGTTATCTTCAGTCTGCGGTGTAGCATTGGAGGAATGGGAGAAAATAACTTCGGACTCATAGAGGAATTATCAGAATGGGTGTACCAGTTGAAGATGCGAATATGTGCACAAGGAGGGTATGAGATGGTTCGTGGGATTTGGGACAGCATGGTCTCGTGAAATAAAGTCACTCGAGATGAGTGCGTATTTAGTTCGTGACATAATGAATGGAGCTATTATTATTTCTAAATCAAGTTAGGAATAAATTGGGAAAAGATAGGTCGGCTAATAACGGTTGAATTGGCATGATAGTGGCAATGATCAGTTCCTTCAGCGTGTTGAGTTATGCATGTGATTTGTGGCGGTACGTGAGAGGCTTGACGGCTGCCGTAATTGATTTTATTTGGAGGAATTCAAGTTATTATGGCATGTTATGTGTAGATGGATTCCGGAAGAGTTATGGTGGTTTAGACCACTACTTGAGGTTGGAATTTTATGCGGATATGAGAATTCAGTCACGTGTTGCAATGGTTCTCTTGAAATGAGTTAAGTAGAAGGTTTCTATATGATGAAGTGTTTACCTTATTAGTGGTTCAGGAGTTATGATAAAATTCTTGTACTCTTGCGCATTGGCGTGATTAAGTGCATCAAGTAGCATGGGATTCGAAAGTTGAGGAGTCAAAATTGCGGTTCGGTGTTGACAAGGATATCATGAGCTCGGATGAGCAGGAAAAGGATTTAGATGTTTAAAGTAAGATGGTATTATTTTCGGCGTCACCTAAGGTCGATGTCATGTGTAAGAAGCCTTGTGTATTGATTTATGGATTCTTGATTTGCTTTACAGCTTTAGTGCGGTCAGTGGTATGGATGTGCAAACTTGTTACCTGGTGCAGAAGGTCGTGGGAGCGTATCCCACGGGAAGATTGTATAAGTGTGACGTGTAGTCACTTGATTGATTGAAGAATTGAAACCAAGTAGGAAGATTGCGGTAATATCACTAATTTGGGAACTTATGCCTGGAGAGCGCTCGGCTCATTTGGCCGTGGACTGTGGATGTTTGTTCCGATTATGATGGTTGTTCTTGTGTGTTATGGGAGAAAGGGGTTATTATGGACCATTGAAAGGTTATTACCCTAGTACGGTGCAATCATAATCATCTTGAGGTCTGGATGGATTTAAATATGAATATGGGCTCTATATCAGGCCGGATGTGTTCATTTCAGCATAGCGCTCCTTATGGAGGAGTATTCGAACGTTGGATGTCGTTTCGTCGTCAGCTATTTCATGTAATACTATATTTTGTCGTGTGAGTTGTGAAACATCTTGATATTTTCACATGTGCTGAGGTTTTGCGTAGCGATGATGTTATGTGAGCAGGATGTCTCTCGAGATTCAGATCATATATCGCACCTTAGTTGTGCTTGACTTTTATAGCGTATGGCACTATCTGTCTCCCCAGGTATGGTATTATGCACTTAGCGTGCTTGTGGACAATATCTGGGTATTTTATAATAATGAGCATTCTAGCTCGGTAAGTATCTCCTTATATAGACTTTATGTATGGATCGAGTGGCACGCCGCCACGGGTATGTTGTTTGGATCGGGTTGCACGCCGCAACAGTGTGATATTGAGTACAGTCCCCTATATCTATTTTCGTATGTTTTGTTTTCCATTTTCTGAGGAAGGTTCATAACACCTTTTTGGTTGTCTAGTTAGTTACGCGTGTTGAGCATTCCTTTCCAGAGTTCGTTTTCCTTATTGTATCACATTCGAGTTGGTAGCTTGTTGCCACATTATGGCATCACATGAGACTTCTGATCGTGTCTGGGGTGGCTTATTGCCTGAGCAGCTTATACTGGGAGAGACGAGATTATTGGATCTGGGATCAGTGCGATGGAATTATATGCAGTATATTAAAGAGCAAATACCATTATTTGGTTCATAATGAGGTGGTGATTCTAGTCAAGAGGAGAGATCCAATGGTTTGTTGACTCGGCGGTTGGTTATGAATTTCTACACATCTCTTCCGTCATGGCGGTATTGCAAGAGTTGGAGCAAGACTTATATATGCCATGAGGTTCATTGTGAGCATCGGATTCGTGAAATTTGGCTATTGTTATCAGGGGATGTTATTATGGTCATGTGAGTTATGCAGTGCATACTGTGGATTCAGCAAAGGTATGTAGTCATGTATTGATGCGTCGCATAGAGGTTGATACAGTGTTCATATGATGGAACCGGGCCTGGTAGAGAATTCCGAATGTTGGAATTGGGCTCTAAAAGCCCATTTGGTTGAGTAAAAAGGGAACATCTTCAGATTAGCTCGAGCTAATGTGCTCAACTAAGTTGAGATAACATGGGTGAATGCACGAAGTGTTAACCAGTGATTTCAGACGACTCCAGAGTAGTTCTTAGCAAGTTCGAGGACGAACGTATGTTTAAGTGGGAGAGAATATAACGAACCGACCGGTCGTTTTGAGCTATAACGCGTCGCTCTATGGTTTGAGGCCATGAGCAGCTTCACTTCAAATATTATGACTTGTACGCGTGGTCGGAATTGAATTTCGGGAAGTTTGGAGTTGATTTGGAAAGAAAATTCTAAATTCGAAAGCCTTATGTTGGAGGAATTGACTAAAGTGTGATTTATGAGCAAACGACCTCGGAATCAGGATTTGAAGGTTCTAAGAGGTTCGTATGATGATTTTGGATTTGGGCGTATATCCATATCGGGTTTTTGATGACCCGGGAGCGTTTCGGCGCCTATTGTGGAAATTGGCATTTTGGAAGAATTTCATAAATTTGGGTTGAGGTGTATTTCAATGTTATTGATGTCCGTTTGGGATTCCGCGTCTAGGAATAGCTACGTATAGTGATTCTAGTGTTGGGAGCGCGTCCGGAAGTGGATTCGGAGGTCCATAGGTCATTTTGGGGTCATTTGGCGAAAGTTAGAAATTTGAAGGTTTTTGAGAAGTTTGACAGGACGTGGACTTTTTGATATCGGGGTGGGATTCCTATTCTGAAAGTCGGAGTAGGTCCGTAATGTCGAATGTGACTTGTGTGCAAAATTTAAGGTCAATCGGACGTTATTTGATAGGTTTCGATTCTGAATGTAGAAGTTTGAAGTTCTAAAGTTCATTAAGCTGGGTGTCATTCATGATTTCGATGTTGTTTGATGTGATTTGAGGTCTCGAGCAGGTCCGTGTTATGTTATGGGACTGATTTGTGTGATTGGACAGGGCCCTGGGGGCCTCGGGTGTGTTTCGGGGTGATTTCGGATCATTTCGGGCTGTTATGCAATAGGTGATGCTGGTGTATGGTGTTGTTCTTCGTGTTCGCGAGTATCCTCTCGCGTTCGCGAAGAAGAAAATCTTAGTTACGCATGTCTGACTTCGGAGGCTCATATCTCACAATATATATGAAATTTGGAGATGATCCGAAAATGAAAGTTATAGCATTTTGTGCCTAGTTTTCAGAAAGGTAAACATTTAGCATTTTAATTTGTGTACAAAATGTTATGGCTGGTACACTACAGGCTGTCCGGGAAGATGAAGAAGAAATTTGTGTTGCACAAGGCTGACATTGGCAGCTTATATCTCAAAATCAATAAGGAATTGGGAGATGACCAAAACATGATAGTTGTGAATCATGGTGTATAGTTTTCAAAACATTAAATCATTTATCATTTGGAGTTTTGTACAAAAGGTTATGACCATTATACTAGAGGCTGTCTGAGAAGAGTTTGAAAATGATTTTTGAGAATTTTGTTCATCGCGAACACGATGGGGGGGCTCGCGAACGCGAAGAAGGATCGATGGGCAGTGTATAAATTTGAAAAAATGGGTTTGGCTCATTTCACCTTATTTCCTCCATGGGAGCCGACCTAGGAGCGATTTTGGAGCTCCATTCCATCATCCATGTCAAGGTAAGTGATTCCCACATATTGCAAGTTAAATACTTGGATTATATATATTTTTTAATATGGAAATTTATGAAAATTAGTGAGAACTTGTGGTTTTGGTAAAAAATCTAGAAATTGGTATTTTGAATTTTGACCACGAATTTGGGCATAAAAATTGAAACAAATTATATATTTGAGTTCGGGAAGTTATGGGTAAAGTTTATCTTAAAAAATTTCCGTAATTCGGTCACGTAGGCCCGGAAGATAAATTTTAGGAGTCTTGCATTTAGAATTGGGTAATCACCTTAATAGTTAGAATGATCGAATAGACCCGAAAGTGAATTTTAGGAATCTTGCATTTATAGTTGGGTAATAGTTAAAATATGAACTTTTGAGGGTATATTGATTTGTTTACTTAACTTCCGCGATTTCGGTCAGTTTATTCTTTCAACCGACTTCGATCGGTATACTTTGGACGAAATATGCCAGTATACTTTGTGCTTTTGAAAGAAATATGCCAGTTCTCCAGTATTGATAAATACAAAATCCAAACAATTCAAAAAGATATTAAAAAACTAATGGAAACTATACTTCAAATCACAAATTCACACCGATACGGACAGTTCGAATTCAGATTCCACGTTAATGAAGTACAAGAATAACTCTTAAGAAAGGACGAAAAAAAAAATCATAACTAGTAGATTTGCTGTTGCTGAGAGGAGCTTCTGTCTGAGCTTTGCTGTGTTAATAACTGGTGGCATGCACTAATTGGCTTAGGTGAACAAGGTGATAACTAAGAGCCATTAGTGTGAGTCCATTAAAAAAAGATGAGACGACATTCAACTTCTTTAGTTTCTGACTCAATTTCTCAACTTGAGGTTTCACTCTTGCTGCTTCCTCAGACAACTCTTGGTGTGTTTCTGCAGGTCCTTCACTACTTGTTGCTTCTTTGCCTGATTTTATTCCTGTTGGATCTTTCAGGGCGTCCACACTTGAAGTGCTTGGTTCTACGCTAAATATATCTTTTCCTTTTCCTTCCTCTTTCTCCAGTTTTATTCTCTCCGTCATCACCTGCAAAATTGTACAATATTTGGGTTTAACCCTTGGGGCCGTTTTGGTTCAAGGGATTGGTGGATTATCCGAGAACAATATTTTGGAATAAAATTTCTTTGATTGGAGGTATTAGCTTAAGATCATTACCATTATTTTTACCATAATTCTTGGTATAACTTGCCCTAACTTACCCTATATTGGAGGTGGGATAGACTATCCAGATTATTATCATGATTATAATCCATTTACAGTACCTGTAATTGGATAATGACCAAAGACGCTTAAATTAGCTGTAGGTCAAAACAAAAATGCTTAAATTAATCATCTGCATAATGACCAAAGAAACAGAGAAGGTGGATATATCGAAATTTGATTACTTGAGAGCTTGAATTCAAGATTTAAACTTAATTATTCCACCTCATGCCACAAAACCCACTTAAGGATCTAGAACATAGTTTTAATCTTCTTTTAAAGATTTCACATATAAATCTCTGCTCGTCAGAGAAAAAGGAGGAAAGACTTTTGAAATTTGTGGTCAAAAATAAATTTTAAAGCAAATTATTTGTGTGGCTATAAACCATCCTCGTTGTAAAGTAATAAAATTTTAAAGTTAAATTATCATTGAATGTAAAATAGTCCTTCCTTTTTCGGACCGACTAAAAATGAAATAAATATTAAGATGTTACATGAATTGAAACGGATGGAGTATCTTTCATATATACTATAGATGCATAGAACTTACAGCCCTTTGTCTGGATCCAAAACCAGACATGAGGAAGCTAATTAGGCTAGGTGAGTTCACATAGGCAGAAAAAACAGAGGAAATAACCACATACCTTGGAGGATCGAGGCTCCAAGACGAAGGAGTTGATCAAATTCGTGCATATTGAGGCCAAAAAAAGGAAACCCTGGATTGTTTCAGCCCTGTTCGCATAATAATATCGATGCCTCTGGCTCATGAAATGGCCGAAAAACGCTGTGGCGACGCCATAAGTCATAGTCTTGAAGTAAACAGGGTAAATCTTACTCTGTACCATCGCAAATTGCTGCTTTGGCATTGCTCTTGCCAAAATATTACTCGAGATAAATGTCACCCAAATACACACCCCATAAGCCAATGCAAAGCCAAGAAAATGAACCATTCCCATTAAAGATCTAAAATTCTTGTCTGATACGATGTATTCCGACACATAAAAAAAGAACCTCCGAATTACTTGATTATCCCTTTTGCCTTCCACTTTAAGCCTATTTGCATCTTCTTTCACTGCATCTTTTGCTGCTTTCGCTTTTTCTTCTATGTAATCAAGATCTTGTGAAGCATTTCTCTTCACATCACCCTTCAGTGTCCCTGTTATGTCGCCCACGTCTTTAGCTTTTTCTCTCACTTTCTCAGCAGTCTCTTTAGCACCTTCTTTTACTTCTTCCACTATGTCCTCAACAACATCTTTGGATTTTTCTTTCACTTCACTTGCCTTTACTGAAGCCTCATGTGCTTTTCCAACAACTGTATCTTTCACTTTGTCGTAAACATTTTCAACAGTCTCTTTTGCATCTTCTTCAGTTTCATGCATCTTTCCAGAAACAGTGTCTTTGGTTCCACCTAGTGCACTTGCAATCCTATGTTTGCACTTCCCAAAAGCATCACAAACAAGTTCTCTAGCAGTTGGTTTATGAACCCCACCATTTTCTTTTCCTTCTTCTTCTCCAAACGATGTAGCTTCTTTGATTTTGTCTTTAACTGTCTCTGCTGTATCTGATATTTTATCTTTGACACCTGAAACAACCCCTGCTGTTGTTTTTTGGTCTGTTTCTTGTGGGGAAATTGAGACCTTGGTATTTCCATCATTTGGTTCATATTCAACAACTACAACTCTATGACCTTCTTTGACTATAACTTCTTCTTTCTTTTCTGGGATTGGAGAAAAGACCCCTGCTGTTACAAGTGTGGTTAATACAAGAGTAATAGCGAAAATATTCATCATCTTTCTTTGTTCCCTATGTGTGAATGGATGAGAGTAAAGGTATATATAGTACGGTGGAAATTAAGAGGGAATTGTGGGGTTGCGGAAGTTGAATTTGAATGCCCACGTTAGGGGGTGTTGCTGGATTAAAGATGAATACGTGTTATGTTGCATGGGGTTTGGAATACTACGTGTCTCTTTCTGATCTTCGGTGCAAAATAATAAAAGTGCGATAACTGTAATGTATACCCAACATCCTCGTGCACAATTACTCTCATCAATATAAGAATCAAAAAGATTGTCCAAGGCACAAATTTTAAATAGAACACTTTTCAGATATGTGATTTAAATAAGTTATTAGTATTTATGTGCCGTTAAAATTTTTGAAAGTTATAATTTTAAATTTATTTTAGTATTTGTGTGATTATAAATATTTTTTGTTAAAATATATTAAAAATATTAATTTTTTTTAACAGACTAATAAGAAAATAGTATTTTAAAATGACTGGAGTAAAAAATAATATGCTATTTCACTTTGAATAATAACTATAGGAGAACATAGTTGTTTGTAAGCTACTCAGTAGTAAATTAAAAGGTATTTGCAAAGTTACTTGGAAGCAAAAGGTGAATTCAAGACTTAAATTATATGGATTCAATTTTTAAGGTTTTAGTATTGGATTCACAATATTTTGTAAAGCTATATTCATATCTAATTTTTTGAAATTTTAGCTAATTTTATATATATAATTTTATTCTGCATCGAAAATTATTGAAATTGAACCCGTTATTAGTTTTAGCTATATCGCCCCTGCTTGGAAGCTTCGTCACAAAGTTCTTTGCAAAGCTGCTTATAAGCTGTTCGCAAAGCTACTCGTAAGCTGCTTGCAACAAATTCAACATGTTTCTTCGTAAAGCTGTAATAGATATTCATATATAATTCAATTTATTCGTAACAAATTCAACATTTAGTCCTCTTCCTTTTAGTCTTACTTATATATTTGTTTTATCACGATTTGAAACGTCTAACAAGCTCAATTTTTTGGATACAATCTAACAAGCTCAATGGTAGAATATGAATGCTAGACTCCTGTATCTTATTTGACAACCCTCCTTTTCTGACGTTAGGTTTTTCTGCTCTACATAATTATTAATAGATATTTATGATAAATTAATGAACATATATTTATGATAAAATTAATTGATAACGTAATACAAATTTTAGGAAGTAATACGTATATGTGTGTGTTGAGAAATTCATATTTTATTGTATCTAACTTAAATTCTAAAAGAAATAACAGACTCTATAGAGAATTGTGGTACAGCTTGAGACATTTTTAAGAAATCGCCCAATTTAGAGACCAAGTCACAGCTCATAATATTTTAACAAAAAATCCAAAACGGTACCTGTTGGCTAGCAGCTAAGTGTCAAGCTGATAGCTAATCATAATTAAACTTAAGCATAATATTAATTAGAATTAGTTAGTTAGGAGTTAATGAAAGTCGGTTAATTAGTTTTGTTAAATACTGTTGTAGGTCGTACATAATTCAGTTTTTTGCAAAAAATGAAGTGAGCTAGTTCTCTTCTTCTCTCATTCGTCTCTGATCTTCTCCTTCTAGATTCTTCTTCACATTACGTTGATCACCATTCCCATGGCTGTTAACATGGTATCAGAGCCATCGGTGTGGATCTAATTAGCAAGGTTGCGAACGAGTTCCTTCGTCTAGGTTGCTTCAATTCTGCAATTTGAGGTGCCGAATTGTCTTAGAGTAACTCTCGATCGAAGCTAGGGTTTGCCAATTGTGTTCTGAGAAGCTAATTTCCAGTCAACAATGGCAGTTGAAGATGATCAAATCAACAATACTACTCCAGTACTCCTACGCACACTGCCACGACCTCAGCAAATTATGGCAATTTCATGACTAATACCACCTTCCCTAGCATTGATCAAAATCATCCTCTGTATCTACATCCAACCGACACACCAGGTAGTTCTCTGATTTCTCTTCAACTTACTGGATCTGATAACTGTGCTTTGTGGAGTCGGGCAATGAGAATTGGCTTGCTAGGTAAGAGTAAATTAGGATTTATTAATGGTAGGTTTCCAAAATCTAGGTTTGAGCCTGACTTCATGATCTATGGGAGAAAGTGAATGCTATTGTTTTGTCTTGGATAATGAATTCAGTGAGGTCGGGTTTGCTAAGTAGTGTCTTATATGCATCTAGTGCTCATAAAGTTTGGGAAGACTTAAAAGAGAGATTTGATAAAGTAAACGGTTCCAGAATTTTGTACCTACATAGGGAGGTTCATACTTAGACTCAAGGAGTTATGACTGTAACAGACTATTTCTCCAAACTAAGAGAGCTTTGGGATGAGTTTGATGCTCTTATGCCATGCCCTGGTTGTCCTTGTCCTGAATCAAAGAAGTATGCTCAACACTTTGAATATCAAAAACTCCTTTAGTTTCTTATTGGCTTAAATGAGTCCTATTCTCAGTCAAGGAGCCAAATCATGATGATGTCCCCCTTTGCCTAGTATAAATAAGGCATACTCTATGCTAGTTGATCAAGAAAGCCAGAGAAAACTTACAAATATGACACAAGTAGCTCAAGTTTCTGAAGCCTTGGAGAATGTAGCTATGTATAGCAACAAGAACACAAATAATACTAGAAACTACAAACCAAAGAGGAGTCAAGTTCAGTGTAAGTATTGCCATTACAAGGGACATACAAAGGAAAATTGCTATAAGCTAGTTGGATATCCTTCAGATTTCAAAACTAAAAAGAAAGGAATCAATACTGGACAGTATGCAAATCAAGTGTGTGGTACAGAGGTAAACTGTACAGACAGATATACTATGGGGAGCAATGTAGCTTCTAGTGTGACTCAACAAGGCAGGGGAGGAAGTTACTCTAATTCGGTCCTCCACAACCAGCTAATCAACCTACTCTCTTCCACCAAATGCCACATCCTTCTCCTGTCTTTACTCCTAAACAGTATCAGCAGATTGTTCATCTGTTGTCCAAAGGAAGCATAGAAGGATCAGACTCATCAAGCAAATTAGCTGTTGCAGGTTTTCTGAGCAAAGTGAATGCTTTTATGTCTCATTGTGTTAATGATAAGTGGATTGTTGACACGGCATCAAATCATATGACTTCAAGCATGGACATGTTGTACAAATATAGGGCACTTCCAAACACAGAAGAAAACAAAGTAAACTTACCTATTGGAAGTGTGTCATCAGTATCACATACAAGAAATACTTCACTACTAAGTAATCAGGAAATCTCTAACGTTCTCTACATTCCGGATTTAAAGTTCAACCTACTCTCAATTTCAAAACTCACTAAGGAACTAAAATGTATGGTTGGCTTCTTCCCTAACTTATGTATTTTTCAGGACCTCTTCAGTGGTCAGGTGAAGGGGATTGGTAGAGAAGAGCATGGATTGTACATACTGCGTGTGATGACCCGACCCATCGTCTCATGAGAACCGCTCCATTTCCCCCATTTCCGGCTTCGTTATGCGTCATTATCAGTGTCTTGTGTGAACGAGTTGAATTGGGTTGATTTTTGGAAGGAAATGAGACACTTAGTCTCTTTAAGGAAGGCTTGTTTTGGAAAAGTCAACCGGATGTTGACCTATGAGTTAGAGGGCTCGGATGTGGATTCCGACTATTCGGTTAGCTTCGGGGGATGATTTGTGACTTAGGAGTGTGATCGGAAGTGATTTTGGAGGTCCAGTGTAGAATTTGGCTTGAATTGGCGAAGTTAGTATTTTGGCGAATTCCTGTTGATAGGTGAGATTTTGATCCGAGGGTCGGAATGGAATTCCGAGAGTTGCAGTAACTTCATTAGGTGATTTGGGATGTGTGTGCAAAATTTCAGGTCATTCGGAGGTGTTTTGGTTGGGTCTTTGATCAAATGCGTGTTTCGGAAGTTTTAGAAGAACTTAGGCCTGAATCCGATGTAATTTGATGGTTTTGGTATTGTTTGAGGTGTTTTGATGATTGGAGCAAGTTTGAATGATGCTATAGGAGGTGTTGTATTTTTGGTTGAGGTCCCGGGGGCCTCGGGGTGATTTCGGATGGTTAACGGGAAGTTTTGGTTTGTGAACTTAAGAAATTGCAGCTGCTTCTGGTATTTTCGCTTCTGCGGAAATGGGACCGCAGAAGCGATACGGCAGAAGCGAGGGGAGAGCCGCAGAAGCGGCAGGGACCGCAGGTGCGGAATTAGTGACCGCATCTGCGGAGTCGCAGAAGCGACAGGAGGACCGCAGATGCGGTATTTGAGCTTTTATGGGGGATCCGCAGATGCGAGATTTCGTCCGCAGAAATGGAAGGCGCAGGAGCGGATGTTCAGCCGCAGAGGAGGATATTTCTGCAGAAGCGGCCTGTTGACCGCAAAAGCGGGAGTCGCAGATGCGACCATGGAGCCGCAGATGCGGAAATGACTGAGCAGTGTTATTAAATTTCATCTTCGCGTACTTTTGAAGGGTTTCATATTTTCACTTCGGACTTGGAGAATTTGGGCGAGTTGGAAGAGAGAAATCAAGGGACTTCTTTGAGGTAAGGATTTCTAAGTCTAAAACACAATTCTAAGGTGTTATTACATGAATTTAGATTGAAAGACTAAGGAATTAAGGAGTTAGAATGGAGGTTAGGGCTTGAAACTTAAGAGAGTTAAAATGGGGATTTGAGGGGTCATTTGGACTCCGATTTTGGTAATCTTTATATGTATGGACTCGTGGCGAGATAAGGAGTCCGCTGATGTTAAATTTTCTGATTTTCGAGAAGTGGGCCCGGGGCTCGGGTTTTGCTAATTTCGAGATTTTTGCTATTTTTCGATTGTTTTCGATTGGGTATTGTTCCATTGGCATATTGTGACGTATTCGTTGTGGTTTTGATCAAATTAGGCGCACGAGGAGGTCGATTTGAGAGGCAAGGGCATAGCGAGCTAGGATTTTGGCCGGCTTGAGTTGAGTAATAGATTTAAATGCTGCTCTGAGGGTTTGAAGCCCCGAATTTGCACATTGTAGTGCTATGTTGAGGTGACTTGCACGCCGGATAACGGGTGTGGGGTAGAGCACCGTCGGGGATCGTGACTTGGTCCGTCTCGCTTAATAAAATTACTACCTAGTTGATTGAAGCTTAGTAGATATCCTTATAAAAATGGATTAATTATCATAGTTGGGCTTCGTTCCAACTACTTGAATCCTTCAGGGATTGTTTTTACTGGTTTCTTACCATATTTACAGATAATTGAACTCAGTCCTAGTATTTAATACTGTTTTGCAAACTCAGCCACTTTTTCTCAAACTAGAAACTTAATTAATATTTTTAAATGAAGTTTGGGCTGAATATTTCTATATTAATGTGCCCGAGAGGCTTATGTGATTTTGGACTGAGTATGTGATCGGGCTGCGCGCCGCAGCGGTATGAAATTGATAATGATATGAGACCGAGGGCCTAGTTGATGCCACGATATGTCTTATTATTGCGCTTGGGCCATAAGGGGCCCCTCCCGTAGTCTGCACACCCCCAGTGAGCGCCGTCGACGATAAATTAATGGAGCGGGCTGCACGCCGCAGCGGGTACTGGAGAGTACCGGTCTATGTGTTGCATTGCATATTCTTAATTGTCAATTATTCCTTTATCTGCTGTGATATTTCTATAAATGTTTTCACTGTTTTACCGATTTTATGCTACTGGATTCAAGTTGCTGTATTTTTAGAATTACTTTGTGCCTATTCAGGATTTCTTATTCTCAGTCTTTATTTATGTTTATTACTCACTGGGTCGGAGTACTCACATTACTCCCTGCACCTTGCGTGCAGATCCAGGTACTACTGAGGCTGAGTGAGGACTTCTCTGCCTAGCACACATCTGGGAGTTTCAAGGTAGCTGCATCTGACGTTCGCAGTCCTGATCTTCCTTCTATCTTATTTGCTTTATTTCCGCATTTCTAGAGAACGATATGTAGTAGGTTGATACTCATGTATTAGAGGCTCAGACTTGTGACACCGGATTCTTCGGGCTGTGTAGTAGTATTTCTTCTTGGGTTTTCCGCATGTTTTAACTATATTTCAGAGTTTCAGTATTATGACTTAGTAATTATTTGTGTTAATTGAATCATGAGCTGTATAAAAAGGGTTAAGGTTGTTGAATTGGTCGGGCTTGCCTAGCAGTGTGTTGGAGGCCATCACGACCGGGGTTGGGGTCATGACACTGCGTGTGAGTACTTCTATATCAGCCTCATCTCAGGCAACAAATAAGGGTGTCAACACAGCAAATGATGTTTCCACTTCTTCTTCTATTTCCAGTACTTCTTCTACTGTGTCTATTTCTAGCATTTGCAGTTAATGGCATAAGAGGTTAGGACATGCTCCTATAGACATAATAAAGAAGATAGAGACACTGAGTAAGCTGATAACAGGTAACTCTAATCATCCCTGTATTGTATGTCCTGTTGCTAAACAGACCAGGATGCCTATTCAGCTTAGCAACTACAACAAAGTCTGCTTTTGAATTAGTTCACTATATTATTTGGGGACCATACAGAGTACCTACAAATGATGGTAAAAGGTACTTTGTCACCATAGTTGATGATTACAGCAGGTTTACTTGGATTTTCCTCTTAAATTCTAAGTCAGAAGCAATTGTGGTCCTAAGAGATTTTCTTACTCAAGTAAACAATGTGTTCTCTACTACTGTTAAAATTCTAAGGAATGATAATGGAAGTGAATTTTTTAGTAATGAGTTCAAATAGTTGTTGTCTAGTCTTGGCATTATCCATAAGGGTACATGTGTTTACACACCCCGGCACGATGGGGTGGCAGAAAGAAAACATAGAACTATTTTGGAGATGGCTAGATCTCTCAGATTTCAAGTAGTTGTGCCTCTAAGATTTTTGGGAGAATGTGTTACTACAACAGTTGTTGATACCCAATTTTGTCCCCATATTTTTTTAAAATATATATATACTTTCAAAACATCATTTGGCATCATTATTTAGTTTACAAATCTATATAAGCATTTTCTATAATTTTCCATAATTTTTAGAGCTTTAAATTGATTTTTTCTGCATTTAAATTACTTGAATAATTATTAATTATTCCTTCGAATTATTTTGTGATGACTTAATCATCCAAATTACTATTTTGCATCCTCATATATGTTTCATAATACTTTTACTTTATTTTCGTATAATTATGTTTGCATTTTTTAAGCTATTTACTTAATTTTGCAATGATAGCCTATATTCATATATATTTTCTTTTATCTATACTATTTGTGTCAAAATTGCCTTCTATATTTTTATAATGCTAAATTATTATTGTTTATCATTTTATTGCACAAATAATATTTTTATTTATTTATTAAGCATTTTTTATAAATTATTTTTTGCTAAATTTTGTGTATTTAAATAATAGCCCATTTTAAGACTAAAATTCGGACCCAAATTAGCCCAATTGCCCCAGGCCCAAGACCAAACGACCATATCTAATACCCGGTCAGTACCCATTTCCAAAACTCGACCCAGCCCTTTTTAAATCTTGGTTGTTGATCTCTAAGATCAACGACCCACATCTAATCCACCCCTTTAACTAACCAACCCCCCAAACCCTAACCATTCCCTCTAAACCCGCCGCCTCAGAATCCTCTCTACTCTCATCTCCTCTAACCCTAGCCACCTCACTCAAACTTTCTCCAAATCCGTCTCAATCATGGATTCCTTCCATGATTTTCTTACCTTTTATGTGATTCCTCAGTATTCCTTGCAAAATTATGATGTTATATGGTTCTTTCCCAAAATTTGGCAAGTACCAGTACCCAAGCGGGATTCCACCGCCTTCAATCTCTGAAATTTAAATGATATTTCATCTATATATATATTCTATATGGTCCGATTCAGTGAGATCTTCGACTATCCATGCTTCCTTTTGAACTAGGGTTTGAAATGTTCCCTCATCTGTTACTGGTTCTTGATTGATTTTTTTCCTTTTTCGTGTTTGACTATTCTTTTTCGTATCTCTGTTTAATTTGCCATGTTTCCCTATTTTCTACTTTATATTTTTTACCCTAACTCAAAATGATTCTTGGTATGATTTTTCTCATTCTCTATTTAATCTTCTGTATTCCTTTATTTTTAGTATTATTTGTGTGATAAATGTTACACCCTGTTGATTTACTGGACCCCCTTTCTTTATGCCCTAAACACCCGATTCTAATTGATTCTAGTATATATTTCCTTATTTGTGTTTAAATAATTTGTTTCCATGTTTACTTGTTTGATTTCTACTATATAAACCCCTCTGAAAAGAGATTTTGGGGACCGGGACTCTGACTA
This sequence comes from Nicotiana attenuata, assembly GCF_001879085.1. Lineage (NCBI taxonomy): Eukaryota > Viridiplantae > Streptophyta > Magnoliopsida > Solanales > Solanaceae > Nicotiana > Nicotiana attenuata. Next base: position 110,477 of record NW_017672764.1, on the reverse strand, counting down.
CTGTTTTCCACTACTCTCTCATTCACTCACTGTTTTTTTCAAACTCGCTGAAACTATTGAATAACCTCCTCCGGTGCAAGCACTGCTCAGAGCCCATTCTCGAGGCTCTTGTGAACTCTGAAGCATCGGGGATTTGGGGTTTTTGCTTCTACACTCTGCACTCTTTTAATCCTGCTACTAGTTAGTATTTAAACCCTCATAATGTTTAATTTCTCTCCTGCACATGTGTCTGAACTTTGATTTAACTGTGATGGTGTTCGACTTTGATGTCATTCCGTGACACATGAGAATAGTCTACTGTTTATGCCATGCTTCAATATAATTTGTATTCTGTGATCTCTTATCTCCTAAGATTAGCTATAGACCATGTAGCATCTTAACATGTTAATTTTGGGCTTCAATATTGTGGTTGTATGATGTTTTTGCATATTGTGATTAGCTGCCCTAGCTCTGTGGAAATATCTTTACTTGAATGAACTTTTACTGGGTCCTGTGTATATTGGAGTGTCTTGTAATACTACTCTGAGACTTATTTAAACCTGTTTCATGCTATCCTGATTCTCTAAAGGCAAACACTCTATTCTCCATGACTCTTGTGCTAGCATATTTTTCTAGTATGACTTTGTTCATCTGTTGTTCTCTCCTTTCCATGGTTATCAATATGTGTATCCTTCCATTGTGTTCAAGCATAGATTAATATGGCATTAGATTAGATTTAACCTAATTTGAACCTTTAATTGTCCACCTATGATTTACAAACCTGCTTCTTCTCTTAATTCCTATGATGACTGATTACGTGGTACTTTGATAATGTGAACCTGGCTTGAATTTGCTGGTCTACTTGAGCAGTTGTGCTGTATGATCCTTCTATGAATTTCTATCCATCCTCCCTACCTGTTACTTTGGTATTCTGAATCCCTATTCTTAGCCGGCTGAAAGCCAAGGCTACCTAGGTTCTTTGTTGGCATCCCTGGTGTGAGCACTGCTCGGGGTCCATCTGAGGCCCTTGTGAACTCTGACATACTAAGGATTTGGCCTTAGTCATTCCTCTAACCCCAAGCCATCCCTGTTGCTCTATTCCCTTATCATGTGCTGTGTTTTGTGCTGGTTGTCCCAAGTGATGCATTACTTGGTGCTGTGGCTCATTGGAAGGGGGCTGAACTCCCCTATGGACCTGTGGTCGTATGGTATGCTATGTTGAAGGCCCAGTAAGACTGGGTATTTTAGTTGTTTTACTTGGGCCCGCTATAGACCTGCCTATTGTCATGTAACATTACTATGTTTGTTTTTTCATTTGGGGCTATAATAATACCATTGTATAAACGATTGGGGTGCTAGTAAAAGGGGAAATGGGTAGAATGTAATATTTGCATGCAAAAATGGGTAGATAACGTGCCTATAGGACTTGATAATTATGTGCTATACGTGTTGTTCAATTACTATGTGCACTACAGAAACCATGCCATTAGAGGAAGCACACACACACACACACATACTGTCTGCTAGCAAACACAAGTAGAAAATGCTGCAATTATGTTTATTGCTATGTGTTATTAGAAATCCTGTCTATAGGAACAAATGTCAATGGACTATCTTTCAATTCACCTCAGCATATTAACTAGAAATCATGTCAATAGGATTCTTGATTGCCTTCTTGCTATTGTCTAGCATATTCACTAGAAATCATGCCTATAAGATTCTTGATCGCTTCTTGCTATTGTCTCGCATTGTTCACTAGAAATCATGCCTATAGGACCAAGTATAACCATAAAATCAATCCCAGGTGCTAATCATTAGAGACCACGTCTATAGGATATCATTATTCGTTTAATAACCGTTAATGATGCACCTCTCAACTCTGTTAACTTAGACCACTATCAAAAGCATGCATAATTCTAGACTTCATTGTCACTTAGCGCATAAATCACTTAGGCACAACATCTACAAGATTAATGACTGGAAATCTACAATTCTTCTTAATAATTAGTATGTGACATTCGTATATCTTGTCAATGAACAACGTCAGTTCTTCAAATTGCTTGCATGTCTGGATGCCTATCGCTTAGAAATAATGTATGTAGGTTTTATAACACCTATAATCTGTAAATAAGTCAATTTAGAACAGCAGCACGACATATACGATATTGGAATTCAGAATCACCTAGAATCCATGCATATAAGACGCTAAGTCTCAATTTCGAAACTATGTACTGCTTAAACTGCCCGCGTGCATTTGCTTGTTTATGTGTGGAGGATAACTTAGGCCTTTAACTGTCTTTATGGGAAGTCCTACATGTTTTGCTTGTCGCCTAGTTTTTTGCATTTTTGAGCAGCCTAGATAAAGTCTAGAACCATCCAAATGGAGGTCCAAAACCTCCTGGACATAGGTATGGGACGGGTAGTGCATGCATAGGGTACGACTTATAATTGAACTAGTGCGCTTTAAGTAACAACTTGAAGATAGTAATCGGGTAGCAGGAGATAATAGTTGTTGATACCCAATTTTTCTCTATATATTTTAATATGCAAAATAACTTCAAAATAGCACATATACGCATACATAAGCATGTTCAAGTGTTTTATTATTTTTTCCATAATTTTTAAAGCTTTAAATTGATTTATTTTCCCCTTTTTATCCATAAAATCCCCAATAATTATTTCCAAGATGATTATCTTGAGAATTCTTCTATTGGATTTTTATATTTATGCCAAAATATTGCTAAGGAAATTTTTACATATTTTTACAATTATATTTAGTATTTTTAAAGCTAAATTGCACATAATTACAATATTAGCCATTTAAGGTTTAATTATGTTTTGCACGCATAAAATTGGATCCTATATTTTTAAATTGTTAATTATGTACTATAAATTACATTAGTACTTTAAATTTATTTTTCAGAAACTATTTACTATTTTTTATAAATTAAAAGGCAAAAACGTGCTATTTAAATAACAGTACATTTGTATTTCAATTGTAGCCTAAATTAAACCCCAATTTTACAGCCCAATTTTTAATTAAAACCGGACCCCAAACCAATTGAAAACCCACTGGACCAAGCCCAAACCCGGATCCCCACCTACCACATTCAATCTGGACCATTGATCATTCAGATCAACGGTCCCCAGCTCCCCTTTCTAAATTAAACCCAAATGATCCCCCCAAACCCTCTCACTTCTCCACTCAACCGACTTTCATCTTTCTCTCTCTATCTATGGTTCTCTCTAGAACCTTCTCCCCTCCCCTCCTCTCCGATGAACTTCACTCATCTTCTCCGGCCATCTCCTTATCTGAATCTATGGTGGTCTCACCACCTACGAACCTTATGGCTCCCTCTTGAACATGTGTCACTGTTTTGAGGCCTTCAAGTGCACCAGAAGCGGTTCACTCGCCTCCCATGGTTTCCCATGCCATTTTCCGGCCATCCATTGCCGTTCGAGTAAGATCCGTGACTTTTCCGGCTAGATCGGTAATTTCTCGAAGTTTTCTCACTTTACTGGGTTCTCCGAAACCCTAACTTTAAATACATTCCAATTTTTCCTTCAAATCTGTCTTAGATTTGTGTATGTTATGAATCTCTTAAGTGTTTTCCTTAAAGGTTTCTCCGATTTTTTCAAAACGACTCTTCGTCTTCAACGATTAGGGTTTTTCTTAAATCTCTATTAAAAGATTTCTCCTCCGATTTTCAGTGTTGTCTTATGATTTTACTATGTTTAAACAACTTGTTTATGTTATTCTTCTACCTGGCTCATCGTGTTGAAAACCCTAAGGATCTTTGGTTTTATCCGGGGTTCTGGAGCTATCCTTGTTTATTTGTTTATATGCCTGTTTTGATTGGGTTCTTTATGGTTAAATCCTTTTTCTTTGTTTGTCTTGAATGATTCTGAGTTCTTACCGCTTTTTAACTCAACTTTGTTAAAACCCTAATTTCCTAAAATTTTCCTCACTTGTTACTGTGAGTTTAAATACTTTCTTTACTTGTTTCTATGTGTTGGTTTGATCTCCTTTACCTGTTGCTATGTGTTAGACTGGTTTCTTCATTTTTGTCCTATGTGTGAGCCATGACTGTTTGACCTTGTTGATTACCATGCTTTGAGTAATCCTTAACCTATTCATGTCACTTCTGTACATCTATGTTCATCTAGTTTTCTCCTTTCTATCAATATGTTTGACCCTGCATGTCTGATACGCCTGTTCATTCTTTTCTATTTATATGCTAAATTGCAGAATCATGATTCCTTCTTGATTGATCTTGATTTCCTCAAGTTATGGTTTGATTGTAAGGTTTTCTCATAAACCCCTAATTTTACTCGTTTGATTAGGTTAATTGATTCCCGTTCCTTTATTTTCTGTTTCATCCCTGCTGAATCATTTCCCCAAATTAAGTATATTATGTACTTAGACTCAATTGTATACTCTATATTCTTACTATCCCTTATATGGTCAGAAACCAATCTTCTTCAAATTGATTTTCCTTTCCTTAATTATCCTGTTAGTATCCGTTAAGCAGTAATTCCTTGATTAAAGGGAAGTACTTGTACTAATGGGATTCTGATTGTGATTATTTCCATACTTGTGTTAAAACTTTACTTGTTACCTTATTTTCTACTCGTTTTCAAAGCTATAGATACCCTACCCTCTCTTTTATAAGCACACGAACAACTGAGTTCAAAACACACACTTACACATTCAAACTCTCTTTCTTTCTCTACTACTTGTGCTCCTGCTTTGTCTAGCCGGCTGAAAGCCAAGGCTAGACTGTGGAATTCTGATTGCTTTACTTTTCTTTTTCTGCACTTTGCTTCTTCAACTGGTATGTCCCTAGTTTAAGTTCTGAAACTCAAACCTATGTGTTCCCTTGTTTTCGACCATTGTCTCTTTCTGCACTGACTTAATGGCTCATGCTGTTGCACTTTTTTACTGCTTTACTCAACATGCTTAAAATTCTTCCCTCTTTTGTTCAAATATGTTTACTGGTTCCTGCTTGTGTCCCTCAACTAGCATGTCTTCTAATGTACTTGATTCATGACTAATTATGTGTTTCTGTTTTGGGTCTTCTATGTCACCAACCCCCTACTCCTTGTTTGTAACTGCTGAAGCATGTACCCCTCCCTGAACTTGTTTTGTGGTTTTATCCCACGCTCCCTTTCAAAACTCTTCTGCTGTTCTACAAACTTATCTCACACATGTTTTTTTAAAACTATTTCAAGCACTCTCACATGCACTCTTAGATCATTAGGTTCTGCCCCTCTTGTGTGAGCCTTGCTTTGAGGACCCTTGAGCTCCCTCTGAACCTGGACATATAAGGGCTGGCCCTTCCACACTGCACCTACTCTTGGTTATGCAATCTGGGTGTGAGCACTGCCCGGGATCCCTTGAGGTCCTTAGGGAACTTTGACACACCTAGGTATGAGGGAAAGCTTTGGAACAATATTAGCATTTGAGGTGGTTTATTACGTAACTCAGAGAGGAAGTCAGAATCAGGCTTCCTATAGTTGTAACTTCTTATTTTTTATTTATTTCTGCTTATGTAATTCAATCACATGGTTTGTAAACAAGTACTGGGGTCGCTAGTGAAAAGGGATGGGGAAATATGCATGCTATAGTTGTTAAAGGGTAGAAAGCACGTCATTAGGTTTATATTCCTAATTGTGCAATAGAAACCATGTTTAGGATTCATTATGCATTAGAAATCATGCTCTTAGGACCTTTGTTTCTCGCTTCAGCACTTCATTCATTAGTCCATGCTTTATCACTTAGAAATACTGCTCCTAGGGCAATAACAACACTTCTTAAAAGGCTGTTATTTCAAAATCCTGCAACTCTTATGTACATTTAGAAATCATGCCTTAGGGATTCTTTTTGTTCACAACCTTGCAATTTGCATATTAGATACCATGTTCTAGGATCCTGTTTGCATTTTGCTTAAAAACGCCTAGTTAATTACTGATTCATGAGAAGGTAGTAAAGTAATAATTTTCATATTGTGATGCTTCTGAATAAAATTAGTAACCATCTCTGCAACTAGAACAACATGCTCTTAGGGTAAAATAATCTCCAAACTGCTCTTAATAACTTGGGATAACTGCTGTATATCGCTTTACGCCTTCGCAAGCCTTAGGTAATAACTTTAATAAAACTGGAACTGCCTTTGTTTAATTATCAACTGTTAAAATTAGTAGGCAAACCTGATTCGGACATCTTTTCTGAGTCATGTGATAAATTTGGTTCTGATGTTATCACTCAAACACCCTACTTTAGGATTTTAAATTCAGACCTTAATTGTGTATAAGTCATGCTGTCTATGTGCATTATCTGTGGAGGTATATGTGAACCTTCTATTTGTTTTCTTTGTTTTCCCCCTTAAATGCAGACCCACATATTTTGTACGTCGCCTTAGTATTTTGCCTTTAAACCTGAGGGTCTGCCTAGAACCTCCTTCTTATAGGATAAGAGTCCTAACCTCCGGGACTGATAGGAAGGGACGGGTAACAGCATGCAATAAGAATCGAGACCAACCCTCGCTTTAATTACCTTCACGGGGTGGGAAAGGGTAGATATTGATATGATGGCCGGTGCGCTAATGCCATGTGTAGCCCCTTTCTAAGATGTGATTACCGGGTATTGAACTGATGTGATCCATATTAAAAACAAACCTACGACCCTTTTTACATTCATAAGCATGCTTAGATTATAACTCTTTTCAAAACCTTGTTTTTTCTATTAATCGTTTTTCAAACGCTTGTGTATTTTAACCTAAATCCCCAGCTATGTGAGCCTTACTTATCTATTTGCTAATTGCACAAATTCAAGAAAACTGTCTGGTCGGGAACCACACTCGTGGATCCTAAGGGTGCCTAAAACCTTCCCCTTAGGATAATTTCAAGCCCTTACCCTATCACTGGTTATCAAACGTAGTTGTAGATAAACCCTGTAGGTGCCCTAACGCACCTTAAAAATCGTTAGGTGGCGAATCTTCAAAAATGCAATACCCAATTACCAAAAGAAAATGAGTCATTACACCTCCATGAATGTCGAAACCCGGACTCCTCTCCGCGGAGGGAAAAAGGGGGTGCGACAGCGTGGCGACTCTGCTGGGGATTTTTTAGGCTTTTACCATTTCAGATTGTTCTTGTGAATTTGTACCCCCTTTATGTGCAATTACTTATTTAATTTCTTTAAAGCATTTAATTTCTTTTCAAAAGCGAAACTGGCATATCTTTCTTGTTTCCTTCCTTTATTGCTGCTTTAAATTATAAAACTGCTGTATTTATTGCTTTCATAACGTGCAAATACATGTCAACATGCTTTAATTATTGCATAATCATGCTCAACATCATACTCCACTCGTGCCGAACAAATACTATAGAACCGCTTGATGAATGGTTGCGCTCTTCCTATATCATTACCCCCTAAATTCGGAAAGGCATATGTGCGGTAAAACTAGTCGATCAGCGGTGCAGTCGACAGTTCCGTCTTTTCCCCTTGAGTTGTCCGCTCAAGGGTACCAGTCTAAAACCCCATAGAAACCTTACTCTGTTAAATTGTGCATGCATCATAGTCAAACCTAGCCGGGTCAGTTATGTTGTCCACATAATGATCCTTTAAGATAGCCTTGTCCAAAGTCCACTGGGTTTCCCTAAAACCCAAACGGACATCATCACGTTCTGTGCATTTATTTGGAAAACTAAATGCCGATATGCTGATCATAAATGTATAAATAGTCGAGTCTGGTGGGGGTAAGGTCTAACCCTTTGTTTTGCAGAAAATGAGGCACGAGGTCCCCAGCTTCGGAATGGTTAACATGCCCCCACTCTTGCTAGACTGGTGGAGGAATCTTCCATCGGATGACTAAATCAATGAATGGAAAGAAAGGGCCATGAAGACTAGCGAAAAGCTAGATTATCTGGAATATAGCCTGTTAGAATTGGAAGGAAAAGTGAGGAAAGAGTCAACGACTGCCAGAGCGCTGAGGGAAACGAAGAAGGACATCTGGCAAAGGCGTTCTTACTAATGAGCCTACACGAGCTGGAGGATTTGATCAACGAAAACATTCAACATGAGGAAGGCCCTCCTGAGACCAAATAGATTTAGGCTTACCCGCTTTCTAAATGTAATAAGGCCAAGTGCCAATAGTAACTCATTTTTATTATTATTTCAGTATCGTTTTGGGATTCGTCTGTTTTTACGTTATGAAATAAAGCATTTATTGGCATTAAAAGTTCTCCAAGTCTATTTGTCGCTAGGCCTACCTCGGGCACAAAGAGGTTCCCCAATTAGGACACGCTTTACATTCCCGCACTATGTGTTTAAATATGGCAAATACTTTTTATAATCCTCGCTGACTTGATTACCTTTTGTTTTATTGTTTTCTTTCTTTTTATTATTCCCCTCCCCAAAGGTTAGTTCGTGCACTCTGGCATCATCATCTTACTCCACAAAATCCAGGGGCCCTCCACCCACTCCTCCTCTTAGTCCTGTTAAAAGCAAGAACAAAGGCAAGATAGAAGATTTGAACAACATCAGGAAGGAGAACCCAACTGCACGGGTTGAGGCCACTGATGGCCATGGTATTCGGGTCCCTAATGAGAATGTGTCACAACTTGAGCAGAAGCTGTTGAAATTTCAGGAAGAGCTCGATCAGGTTCGGAATCTGGCAAGTCTGTCATTTTCCCTCAGCACCCTAGATGTCAACTTCCCCAACACTCAAAACCCTACACCTCCTCAAAATATCCCAAAACAACAGAAGCATCCCGCTCCTCACCATCCCGTTGCTCCACCAAAGAGCCAATGCAACACCTGCCATACCCCAAACAACACTCCACTACTCATCCCAGAACCTCAGAACTCCACAAACGACCATTTCCACACCCATACACCAGGCCACCATAACAATCCTATCTACGTGGAAACCATGCCACACTCCACCCAACCTATCTCATGCACACCTGAGTCTGACGAAAAGGATCTGCTTATCAAGAACCTGGCTGAGGAACTTAAGAAACTGACCGGCCGGATTCAGGGCGTTGAGGGAAGCAAAGGAATCGAAGGGCTGAACTATGAGGATCTTTGCATAAAGCCTGATGTCGAACTGCCAGAGGGGTACAAACCTCCTAAAATCGAAATGTTTGATGGTACGGGTGATCCAAGGGTCCATCTGAGGACATACTGCAACAAGTTGGTTGGAGTAGGGAAGGACGAGAGAATCCGCATGAAGCTATTCATGAGAAGTTTGAAAGAAGATGCATTATCTTGGTACATCAGCCAAGATCCCAAGAAGTGGTCAAGCTGGGTAGGCATGGCATCTGACTTTATGGACAGATTCGGGTTTAATACGGAGAATGCACCGGACGTGTTCTATATACAGAATCTGAAGAAGAAGCCCACAGAGACGTTTCGTGAGTATGGTACTCGCTGGAGGTCCGAAGCTGCTAAGGTCAGACCTGCCTTAGAAGAGGAACAAATGAACAAGTTCTTTGTCCGGGCTCAGACCTGATGATGATTGAGAACAACAAGTTCTCCGACATTATCAAATTGAGTGAAAGAATTGAAGAAGGAATCAAAAGCGGTATGGTTACAAACTTCGAGGCCTTGCAAGCTACAAATAAGGCCTTACAGTCCGGTGGTGTGTCCAAGAAGAGGGACGCAGGGGCCGTGATGGTTGCACAAAGGACCAAGTCTCCCCTCAAATACCAAACTTACCCAACACCTCCACTCATAAATCAGCCAACTCCAAATTACCAAGCACCCTCACCCTCGTACCAAGCTCCTCCATCAACTTATCAGTCATCTCCACCTCCTACATGTCAACCTTTTTTCACCCAGATACTCCTAACCCACTCATGTCTACCAAACCTATAATGCTCACCCCTCCCACTATCAATCACCCCCTGCACGCCAAAACTTCCCTAGACCTCGACCAAATGTTGATCGCAGACCTCCAAAACAGTATACGACCATCGCTGAACCCATTGACCAGTTGTATGAGAGACTCAAAGTTGCTGGTTATGTCACCCTCGTCCCTGCTACAACCCCTGAGAATCCTTCTCAGTGGGTTAACCCAAACAAGTCCTGTGCATACCACTCCGGCATGAAAGGGCACACCATCGATGAATGTCGCTCCTTGAAAGACAAAATACAGTCTTTGATTGACAACAAGATCATTGTTGCAAAGGAACCCGCTCCAAACGTTCGCAACAACCCTCTGCCAGACCATAAGGGTGGAGGTATCCACATGATTGAAATAGAAGATGACTGGGATCCCGAGGGATCAATCGGGTTGATCACAGAAGGTGATGACCCAAAGAAACCAACAATTACTCTTAATCCAATCATAGTCCAAATTCAACCGCCTGAGGGCACTGAGGTGAACATGTCTGTACCACTTGAGTTTGAAGCAACATCATCCGCAATGACACCAGCACCAATTGAGGTTGAATTCGCGTCTCCGGCAAATGCACCCGCACCATTTGAGGTTACAGTCTTGCCACCCAAGGCACATGTTCCGTTCGGAGTGAGGATAGCCATGCCGATCCCAGTGGCGATGTCAACCACGCCACCATTCTATACAAATGTTGTACCCTGGGACTATACAGCCGAAGCGAGAAGGAAGGGCAAGGTCAGAATTGAAGAAACTATCGCAGCACAGGGTATGACAAGAACTGGTAGGGTCTATACCCCTGAACACCTAGCTGAATCAAGCAAGCAGGTCTCCAATCGGTCGTCCCTCATTGAGACAGGTCCGGATGACCTTTGGAGGAAGATACATGCCAAGGAATATTCGGTCATCGACCAGTTAAACAAGACGCCAGCACAAATATCCATTCTCTCTTTACTGCAGAATTCTGAGGCGCACAAGCATGCTCTGTTAAAAGTGTTAAGTGAAGCATACGTACCAAGTAACATCACTGGCGGGGAAATGGCTAATATGGTAGGGCAAGTTCTGGAAAGCCACAAGATCACCTTTCATGAGGACGAGCTGCCACCTGAAGGGCTGGGGCACAACAAGGCACTGTACATCACCGTGCAATGCGAAGATTATTTTATCACCAGAATACTGATCGATGGAGGTTCCAGTCTTAACATCTGTCCGTTGGTAACACTCAAGAAGTTGGGTAAAGGGCTGCATGAGATAAAAGACGGAGCAATCAGTGTGAAAGCCTTCGATGGTTCTCAGAGGTCCACCATTGGTGAGATTATTCTATGCTTATAGATGGGACCAACCTGGTTCGATGTCGATTTCCAGGTAATAGATGTACCAACATCTTACAACTTGCTGTTGGGATGGCCGTGGATTCATGCTGCTGGGGCTGTAGCATCAGCGCTGCATCAGGCAGTAAAATTCGAATAGAATCACCAGGAAGTGATCATTCTCGGCAACGGCAGTAACCTTATATACAGTCGCCAGACTATTCCGGCGGTCGGGGGAAGAAGGAAGCTGGGTGGAGAAACTTACCACCACATCGAGCGGGTCAATGCTGTCGACAAAGACAAATGGTGGGATAACAAAATCGAGAGTATACTAAATTAGAGTGGGTACGAACCAGGAAAAGGGCTCGGCAAGAACCTCCAAGGGATCTCTAAACCTATAAAACTCAAGAAACATGGCACTACCTTCGGTTTGGGATATGATTACACCTGGGAAGAATTCAGTAACTGGTCGACACCATGGTGCGGTCCTTACTATCCACTAGAGCAGCCAATACCGCATTTGGAGCAGACTTTCCAACAGGCTGACGTTATTTATGGGTCAGATGAAGAAGAAGAAGTGCTTGCAGCAATGAAGGATTGGTTCCTAGAAGACAGTGATATGGACTGTTGTGTCATTCTCGAAGAGGAGGGGGAGGAAGGCCCTTCCATACAGGCTGTGAGTAGAGGGGCATATCTCAAGAATTGGACCATCAGAACAACCAGAGCCCGACGAGCCTCAAGGTAGCAAGGCTAAAACAAGCATCATTCACTGTTTTTATGATTTTCTTTTCGCATTTTCAATTCCTGCAATAAGATCCTCGATATTTAAACAATTATTCAATTTATCAAAAGCATGTTTGATTTTTCCTATGATTTAATATTTATTGTTATCTCTCCTTACTTTACCAATACAACATTACTATTACTTATCTTGATGAACCAATGACTGTGACATGCAATGAGACAACGCAACAAACGGATATTGATTCAGAGGAAGACGACATACCTGACGAGATTGTCAAAGAAGTTGAGAACTTTGAGAACAGACCTAAGTCCAACCTGGACGAGACCGAAGTTGTCAACCTAGGAGATGCAAAAAACGTCAAGGAAACACGAATCAGTATTCACCTATCGCCGTCAGAGAAGGAAGAGTATACATAATTTCTAAAAGAATATGAGGACATATTCGCCTGGTCGTATGATGACATGACTGGTCTGAGTACGTCTATTGTGGCTCACAAACTGCCAACCGATCCAATGTGTCCACCGGTAAAGCAAAAGCTCAGAAAGTTCAAGCCTGATATGAGTTTGAAAATCAAGGAAGAAGTCAAAAAGCAGATCAAAGCTAAGGTTCTCAGGGTAGTGGAATACCCGACATGGTTAGCCAACATTGTGCCAGTGCCGAAGAAGGATGGGAAGGTCAGAGTCTGTGTCGACTACTGGGATCTCAACTGGTCCAGTCCGAAAGACGACTTCCCTTTGCCAAATATACACATCCTGATCGACAATTGCACCAAGCATGAGTTACAGTCATTCGTAGATTGCTTCGCTGGTTATCATCAGATCTGGATGGATGAGGAAGATGCTGAGAAAACGGCTTTCATTATGCCGTGGGGAGTGTACTGTTACAAGATGATGCCATTCGGCCTGAAGAATGCAGGGGCCACCTACATGAGGGCCATGACTACCATTTTCCATAATATGATACACAAGGAAATAGAGGTATATGTGGACGATGTTATTATCAAATCCAAGAAGGCCACTGACCGCATGAAAGATCTGAGGAAGTTCTTCAATAGATTGCGGAGGTACAACCTGAAACTAAACCCCGCAAAGTGCGCATTTGGGGTTCCTGCTGGAAAATTGCTTGGGTTTATTGTGAGCCGCCGAGGAATAGAACTAGATCCATCAAAAGTCAAAGCCATTCAAGAACTACCACCGCCAAAGAACAAAAAGGACGTGATGAGTTTCTTGGGAAGGCTTAACTACATCAGCCGATTCATAGCACAGTCCACAGTTATCTGTGAGCCAATCTTTAAGATGTTGAAGAAGGACGCCGTTACCAAATGGACTGATGACTGCCAAAAGGCCTTCGACAAAATCAAGGAGTACCTGTCAACACCACCAGTCTTAGTCCCTCTTGAGCCAAGTAGACCCCTATTACTCTACCTTGCAGTGTTAGATGGAGCTTTCGGCTGCATTCTGGGGCAGCATGATAAAACAGGGAGAAAGGAATAGGCCATTTATTATCTCAGTAAGAAGTTCACCCCGTACGAGGCCCGGTATTCTCTATTGGAACGCACCTGTTGTGCTTTGACTTGGGTAACTCAGAAGCTGAGACATTACTTCTGTGCCTATACTACATACCTCATATCGAGAATGGATCCCTTGAAGTACATCTTTCAGAAGCCCATGCCCACTGGCAAGCTAACCAAGTGGCAAATCCTGTTGAGTGAGTTCGACATTGTTTACGTAACTCAGAAAGCGGTCAAGGGACAGGCACTGGCAGACCAGCTTGCTGAGAACCCCGTGGATGGAGGATACGAACCCCTGAAAACGTATTTTCCTGATGAAGAGGTATCATTCATAGGAGAAGACATTGCAGAATCCTATGACGGTTGGAGAATGTTCTTCGATGGAGCGGCAAACTTCAAAGGAGTTGTCATAGGAGCAGTCCTAATATTAGAAGTCGGTCAGCATTATTCGGTATCTACCAAACTCAGGTTCCCGTGCACCAACAATATGCCTGAGTATCAAGCCTGCATCTTAGGGCTCAAGATGGCCATTGACATGAACGTGCAAGAGCTGCTAATGATTGGAGATTCAGACTTGCTTATACACCAGGTACGAGGAGAATGGGCAACCAAGAATTCCAAGATACTCCAGTATCTGCATCATGTACAAGAATTGAGAAAGAGGTTCACAAAGACGGACTTCCAGCATGTTCCCAGAATCCAGAATGAGTTCGCCGATGCATTGGCCACCCTATCTTCTATGATATAGCATCCGGACAAGAATTTCATTGACCCCATTCCAGTAAGAATCCATGATCAGCCAGCTTACTGCGCCCATGTTGAAGAGGAAGCAAACAGAAAGCCTTGGTTTCATGATATCCAGGAATATTTGGCAAAAGGAGAGTACCCGGAGCTTGCCAATCCTATTAAAAAATGCACACTTCGGAGATTGTACAACAACTTCTTTCACAGCGGGGGAATCCTGTACAGGAGGACTCCTGATTTGGGACTATTAAGATATATTGACGCAAAGGAAGCATCCAAGCTGCTAGAGGAAATTCATGCTGGGACCTGCAGTCCACATATGAACGGTTTTGTTTTAGCAAAGAAGATACTCCGGGCTGGTTACTTTTGGATGACTATGGAAAGGACTGCATCCAGTATGTCCGAAAATGCCACCCCTGTCAGATACATGCAGATATGATAAAGGTACCTCCGAGCGAGCTCCATGCAACAAGCTCATCGTGGCCATTCGCCGCCTGGGGAATGGACGTTATTGGACCAATCGAGCCTGCCGCTTTCAACAGACACAGGTTTATCCTGGTAGCCATAGACTATTTCACCAAATGGGTCGAAGCAGCATCTCACAGAGCAGTAACTAAGAAAGTCGTGGCAGATTTTGTCCGCAACCGCATTGTTTGTCGGTTCGGGATTCCAGAGTCAATCATTACTGATAACGGCTCCAACCTCAACAGCGACTTGATGAAAGCTATGTGTGAAACTTTCAAGATCAGACACAAGAATTCCACAGCCTACAGGCCTCAAATGAATGGAGTCGTAGAAGCCGCTAACAAGAATATCAAGAAGATATTGAGGAAAATGATAGAAAAGCATAAACAGTGGCACGAGAAGTTATCATTTTCTCTATTGGGATATCGCACCACAGTCCGCACATCAACCGGGGAAACCCCCTATATGCTGGTTTATGGTACAGAGGTTGTCATTCCCGCTGAAGTAGAAATTCCTTCCCTAAGGATCATACAGGAAGCTGAGCTCGACGACGCAGAGTGGATGAAGAGTCGTTATGAGCAACTAGCTCTTATAGACGGAAAGAGAATGAATGCAGTTTGCCATGGTCAACTCTATTAGAACAGAATGTCCAGAGCCTTCAACAAAAGGGTCAAGCCAAGACAGTTCACACCGGGGCAGCAGGTGTTAAAGAAAATTTTCCCGCATCAAGATGAAGCCAAAGGGAAGTTCTCTCCCAACTGGCAGGGCCCATACATGGTTCACCGGGTTTTGACAGGAGGAGCCCTCATACTCGCAGAAATGGACGGAGAAGTCTGGCCAAAGCCGATCAATTCAGATGCAGTCAAGCGCTACTATGTGTAAACTTTATGCTTTCCTTATATGATGTAAATTGAACTACGCCTGACCTGATTCCCGTTTAAGAGGGGATACGTAGGCAGCCCTATGGGTTCGGTCACAATTCAATAAAATTTTCATTTCCCCCTGAAATTGGGAAACTGGGCCAGAAATTTGAGGAGGACCCTCAAAATTCCGAAGTCATTTCAGCCGATCGCCGCACGAGCAAGAGTCAGAAGTGTCAACCCATCAAACTGAGGCAGAATTTTGAGGAGGACCCTCAAAATTCCGTAGCAAGAGAGGTTGCAATGTCCCGAACCACGTCACAGTTATCGGTTCATCTAAAAACTATTTTTAATTGTACATTTATGTCATACTTTTACAAAATCAGGCATGTCTATTATTGAAACTGCTTTGTTTATCAACGCTACCTCAATGATACAAACGGTATCACCATATCAAGGCCGAACGAGTCAAGCAAAGCCAGCAGGGATGCGAACTAACCTCCCCCCTTTACAAAACTCACGATTTTTCTTTGGATGCAGGCACTAGGACTAAAAAATCATTAAACATACTGTACGCCCATGGAACAAACATTTTTCAAGAATACGATTCTCAGAACCGTTGCACTTTCCAACATTTGCTATCAGCACATGCCCGTAATGCTCTATATGTCACAATGCTCCAAGTAGTCACAACGCCGCAATCCGCCATCAGCTAAGAAAACTCTATTGTCATTTGCTATTTGATTTCTTGCATAAGGCTACTATTCTGCCTTCCAATCTGCATAAGGCTACTATTTTGCCTTCCGAGGTTAAGCTCTACCTCCAGCTGCATCTGCATTGCATAAGGCTACTGTTCTGCCTTCCAATCTGCATAAGGCTACTATTCTGCCTTCCAATCTGCATAAGGCTATCATTCTGCCTTTCGAGGTTAAGCTCTACCTCCAACTGCATCTGCATTGCATAAGGCTACTATTCTGCCTTCCAATCTGCATAAGGCTACCATTGTTGTCTCCACTACATCTGCATAGCTGAAAGATCGCCACACACTGCATCTCATAGGCTAAAGATTGCCTCATACTGCATCTGCACGGCTGAAAGATCGCCGCACACTGCATCTCATAGGCTGAAAGATCGCCACATACTACATCTGCACAGCTGAAAGATCGCCACACACTGCATCTCATAGGCTGAAAGATCGCCACATACTGCATCAACACGGCTAAAAGATCGCCTCATACTACATTGCACGGCTGAATGATCGCTACGTGCCACCGCATCCTTCATGGGCTGAAATATCGCCAACTCATCCAAAGGCGTCATCGTTCAGAGGCACCGTCTTCATAGCCCGAGAACACCATGTCATGGCCTGAGGATTCCTTTCAAACTTTTTGCATAAAATTATTCAAAGGCGTCATGGTTCGGAGGCACCATCCCCTTAGCCCGAGAACATCATTTCATGGCCTGCGAATCCTTTATCATACGCTTCATGGACCAGGACATCATGGTCTGAGGACGCCATTCCTGACCGTCCAAAGACAGCATTCATGGTCCAACGGGAATTTGCATCATGTTCGAATTCGCGCACAATATATGCTTGCATTGCTTATTTGCAGGTAAACCGGCGAGCAACGGCCACCCCGGCAGGAGCAATTCCGCTCCAGTGCCCGCAGCCATATCAAACTTCACCATTCCCCGAAACCTATCACTCACCCGGCTCTAGATATTGCGTCCGTCCTTGAAAAGCCTCCATCGGTATACTCCGCCGACGGATCCTGAACTACATACGGCCTGATTCCTGTAAAACCAGTGATATGTAGGCAGCTCAAAAGCCAGGGTGCGGCCTAACCTTTTCAAACCGTTTTGCTAGGTCAAAATTGAGCATCATTTCTTTACCCGGAAACTCTTTCATTCTTCCCAGGTAAAGAGGGGCAGCTATTGATACCCAATTTTTCCTTATATATTTTAATATGCAAAATAACTTCAAAATAGCATATATATGCATACATAAGC
Organism: Nicotiana attenuata; assembly: GCF_001879085.1. Taxonomy (NCBI): domain Eukaryota; kingdom Viridiplantae; phylum Streptophyta; class Magnoliopsida; order Solanales; family Solanaceae; genus Nicotiana; species Nicotiana attenuata. Next base: position 92,952 of record NW_017672764.1, on the reverse strand, counting down.
ATGTCCAAGTGTTTTATTTTTTTTTCCCATAATTTTTAAAGGTTTAAATTGATTTATCTTCCCCTTTTTATCCATAAAATCCCCAATAATTATTTCCAAGATGATTATCTTGAGAATTCTTCTATTGGATTTTTATATTTATGCCAAAATATTGCTAAGGAAATTTTGAAATATTTTTACAATTATATTTAGTATTTTTAAAGCTAAATTGCACATAATTACAATATTAGCCATTTAAGGTTTAATTATGTTTTGCACGCATAAAATTGGATCCTATATTTTTAAATTGTTAATTATGTACTATAAATTACATTAGTACTTTAAATTTATTTTTCAGAAACTATTTACTATTTTTTATAAATTAAAAGGGAAAAACTGGCTATTTAAATAACAGCCCATTTGTATTTCAATTGTAGCCTAAATCAAACCCCAATTTCCCAGCCCAATTTTTAATTAAAACCGGACCCCAACCCAATTGAATACCCACCAGACCAAGCCCAAGCCCAGATCCTCACCTACCCCATTCAATCTGGACCGTTGATCATTCAGATCAACAGCCCCCAGCTCCCCTTCCTAAATTAAACCCAAACGACCCCCCCAAACCCTCTCACTTCTCCACTCAACCGACTTTCATCTTTCTCTCTCTATCTCTGGTTCTCTCTAGAACCTTCTCCCCTCCCCTCCTCTCCGATGAACTTCATCACCTTCTCCGGCCATCTCGTTACCTGAATCTATGGTGGTCTCACCACCTACCAGCCTTATGGCTCCCTCTTGAACATGCGTCACTGTTTTGAGGCCTTCAAGTGAACCAGAAGCGTTTCACTCGCCTCCCATGGTTTCCCATGCCATTTTCCGACCATCCATGGCCGTTCGAGTAAGATCCGTGACTTTTCCGGCTAGATCGGTAATTTCTCGAAGTTTTCTCACTTTTTTGGGTTCTCCGAAACCCTAACTCTAAAGACTTTCCAATTTTTTCTTCAAATCTGTCTTAGATCTGTGTATGTTATGAACCTCTTAAGTGTTTTCCTTAAAGGTTTCTCCGATTTTTTCAAAATGACTCTTCGTCTTCAACAATTAGGGTTTTTCTTAAATCTCTTTTAAAAGATTTCTCCTCCGATTTGCAGTGTTGTCTTATGATTTTACTATGTTTAAACAACTTGTTTATGTTTTTCTTCTACCTGGTTCATCGTGTTGAAAACCCTAAGGATCTTTGGTTTTATCCGGGGTTTCTAGAGTTGTCCTTGTTCATTTGTTTATATGCCTGTTTTGATGGGGTTCTTTATGGTTATATCCTTTTTCTTTGTTTGTCTTGAATGATTCTTAGTTCTTACCGCTTTTTAACTCAACTTTGTTAAAACCCTAATTTCCTAAAATTTTCCTCACTTGTTACTGTGAGTTTAAATACTTTCTTTACTTGTTTCTATGTGTTGGTTTGATCTCCTTTACCTGTTGCTATGTGTTAGACTGGTTTCTTCATTTTTGTCCTATGTGTGAGCCATGACTGTTTGAACTTGTTCATTATCATGCTTTGAGTAATCCTTAGCCTATTCATGTCACTTCTGTACGTCTATGTTCATCTAGTTTGCTCCTTTCTGTCAATATGTTTGACCCTGCATGTCTGATACGCCTGTTCATTCTTTTCTATTTATATGCTGAATTGCAGAATCATGATTCCTTCTTAATTGATCTTGATTTCCTCAAGTTATGGTTTAATTGTAAGGTTTTCTTATAAACCCCTAATTTTACTCGTTTGATTAAGTTAATTGATTCCCGTTCCTTTATTTGCTGTTTCATCCCTGCTGAATCCTTTCCCCAAATTAAGTATATTTTGTACTTAGACTCAATTGTATACTCTATATTCTTACTATCCCTTATATGGTCAGAAATCAATCTTCTTCAAATTGATTTTCCTTTCCTTAATTATCCTGTTAGTATCCGTTAAGCAGTAATTCCTTGATTAAAGGGAAGTACTTGTACTAATGGGATTCTGATTGTGATTATTTCCATACTTGTGTTAAAACTTTACTTGTTACCTTATTTTCTACTCGTTTTCAAAGCTATAAATACCCTACCCTCTCTTCTCTAAACACACGAACAATTGAGTTCAAAATACACACTTACACATTCAAACTCTCTTTCTTTCTCTACTACTTGTGCTCCTGCTTTGTCTAGTCGGCTGAAAGCCAAGGCTAGACTGTGGAATTCCGATTGCTTTACTTTTCTTTTCCTGCACTTTGCTTCTTCAACTGGTATGTCCCTAGTTTAAGTTCTGAAACTCAAACCTATGTGTTCCCTTGTTGTCGACCATTGTCTCTTTCTGCACTAGCTTAATGGCTCATGCTATTGCACTTTTTTACTGCTTTACTCAACATGCTTAAAATTCTGCCCTCTTTTGTTCAAATATGTTTACTGGTTCCTGCTTGTGTCCCTCAACTAGCATGTCTTCTAATGTACTTGATTCATGACTAATTATGTGTTTCTGTTTTGGGTCGTCTATGTCCCCAACCCCCTACTCCCTGTTTGTAACTGCTGAAGCATGTACCCCTCCCTGAACTTGTTCTGTGGTTTATCCCTTGCTCCCTTTCAAAACTCTTCTGCTGTTCTACAAACTTATCTCACACATGTTTTTTTTAAAACTATTTCAAGCACTCTCACATGCACTCTTAGATCATTAGGTTCTGCCCCTCTTGTGTGAGCCTTGCTTTGAGGACCCTTGAGCTCCCTCTGAACCTGGATACATAAGGGCTGGCCCTTCCACGCTGCACCTACTCTTGGTTGTGCAATCTGGGTGTGAGCACTGCCCGGGATCCCTTGAGGTCCTTAGGGAACTTTGACACACCCAGGTATGAGGGAAAGCTTTGGAACAATATTAGCATTTGAGGTGGTTTATTACGTAACTCAGAGAGGAAGTCTGAATCAGGCTTCCTATAGTTGTAACTTCTTATGTTTTATTTATTTCTGCTTATGTAATTCAATAGCATGGTTTGTAAACAAGTACTGGGGTCGCTAGTGAAAAGGGATGGGGAAATATGCATGTTATAGTTGTTAAAGGGTAGAAAGCATGTCATTAGGTTTATATTCCTAATTGTTCAATAGAAACCATATTTAGGATTCATTATGCATTAGAAATCATGCTCTTAGGACCTTTGTTTCTCACTTCAGCACTTGATTCATTAGTCCATGCTTTATCACTTAGAAATCCTGCTCCTAGGGCAATAACAACACTGGTTAAAAGGCTGTTATTTCAAAATCCTGCAACTCTTATGTACATTTAGAAATCATGCCTTAGGGATTCTGTTTTTTCGGATCCTGTTTGCATTTTGCTTAAAAACGCCTAGTTAATTACTGATTCATGAGAAGGTAGTAAAGTAATAATTTTCATATTGTGATGCTTCTGAATAAAATTGGTAACCATCTCTGCAACTAGAACAGCATGCTCTTAGGGTAAAATAATCTCCAAACTGCTCTTAATAACTTGGGATAACTTCTGTATATCGCTTTACGCCTAGGCAAGCCTTAGGTAATAACTTTAATAAAACTGGAACTGCCTTTGTTTAATTATCAACTGTTAAAATCAGTAGGCAAACCTGATTCAGACTTTTTTTCTGAGTCATGTGATAAATCTGGTTCTGATGTTATTACTCAAACACCCTACTTTAGGATTTTAAATTTAGACCTTAATTGTGTATAAGTCATGCTGTCTATGTGCATTATCTAGGGAGGTATATCTGAACCTTCTATTCGTTTTCTGTGTTTTCCCCCTTTAAATGCAGTCCTACCTGTTTTGTATGTCGCCTTAGTATTTTGCCTTTAAACCTGAGGGTCTTCCTAGAACCTCCTTCTTATAGGATAAGAGTCCTAACCTCCGGGACTGATAGGAAGGGACGAGTAACAACATGCAATAAGAATCGAGCCCAACCCTCGCTTTAATTACCTTCACGGAGGGGGGGGGAGGGTAGATATGAATATGATGACCGGTGCGCTAATGCCACGCGTAGCCCCTTTCTAAGGAGTGATTACCGGGCATTGTACTAATGTGATCCATATTACAAATAAACCTAGGACCCCTTTACATTCATAAGCATGCTTAGATTATAACTCTTTTCAAAACCTTGCTTTTTTTTTTATTAATCGTTTTTCAAACGCTTGTGTATTTTAACCTAAATCCCCTGCTATGTGAGCCTTACTTATCTATTTGCGAATTTCACAAATTCACAAAAATTGTCTGGCCGGGAACCACACTAGTGGATCCTGAGGGGTGCCTAACACCTTCCCCATAGGATAATTTCAAGCCCTTACCCTATCTCTGGTTATCAAACGTAGTTGTAGATAAACCTTGTAGGTTCCTTAACGCACCTTAAAAATCGTTAGGTGGCGACTCTTCAAAAACGCAATACCCAATTCACAAAAAGAAATGAGTCATTACACCTCCATGAATATCGAAACCCGAACTCCTCTCCGCGGAGGAAAAAAGGGGGCGCGACAACCAACACCCACAAAATCCTCCCGCGCCAAATCAATACGCAACTCCACCCTAGAATCCCAACCCATTACCAGCTCTGCCGCAACAATACCATCAACCAATTCATTACCCGCCAGCCTCCTCTTACCACAGTCCCCAAAACACACCACCACTCGTTCCTGATCCACAAAACTCCATCAATGATCATCATTACACCCAAGTTCCTGGCACCCATCAAAACAACCCCATCTATGTGGAAACCATACCTCATTCCACCCAACCAATCTCCTGTACACCGGAACCCTCCAAAAAGGATTTGCTCATAAAAAACATGGCTGAAGAACTCAAGAAGTTAACAAGCCGAGTTCAAGGTATTGAGGGCGACAGAGGAATAGAGGGTTTGAACTATGAGGACCTGTGCATACTGCCGGATGTCGAACTACCAGAGGGGTACAAACCTCCCAAGTTCGAAATGTTCGATAGTACAGGTGATCCCAGGGTTCATCTAAGGACTTATTGTGGCAAATCTGTCGGGGTCCGGAAAGATGAAAAGATCCGAATGAAGCTCTTTATGAGTAGCCTTACCGGGGATGCGTTGTCTTGGTATATCAGCCAAAATCCCAAGAAGTGGTCAAATTGGGTAAGCATGGCGTCAAATTTCATGGACCGGTTCAGGTTCAACACAGAGAATGCACCGGATGTCTTCTACATTCAGAATCTTAAGACGAAACCCACTGAGACGTTTCGTGAATATGCTACTCGTTGGAGGTCGGAAGCGGCCAAGGTCAGGCCATCTTCGGACGAAGAACAGATGAACAAAATTCTTCGTCAGGGCACAGGATCCGCAATATTATGAGAGGCTGATGGTTATCGAAAATCACAAATTCTCTGACATCATCAAACTCGGAGAAAGAATTGAAAAAGGGATCAAGAGAGGAATGGTAACAAACTTAGAGGCTTTGCAAGCCACGAATAAAGCACTACAGTCAGGTGGCATATTAAAGAAGAGAGATGTTGGGGCAGTAACGGTAGCCCAGGGCCCAAAATCTCCACGTGTCTATCAAACACCTCCATCGACATTTCAAACACCTCCACCCACATACCAGGCATCACCGCCCCTACACCAACCTTTATCTCCCAGATACTCTCAACCAGCCTCTGTCCATCACACCTATAACTCCCAACCATCCCACTTCCAATCACCACCAGCTCGTCAAAATTATCCAAGACCACGACCAAACTTTGACCGCAAGCCACCTAGACAGTATACCGCCATTGGTGAGCCCATCGACCAATTATATGAAAGGTTAAAAGCCACCGGTTATGTCACTCCTGTTCCTGCTGTGGAATTAGCAAATCCATCCCAGTGGGTCAATCCGAACAAAACTTGTGCGTACCATTCTGGTATGAAAGGGCACACCACTGCTCAATGCCGAACATTGAAGGATAAGATCCAAACACTAATTGACAACAAGGTCATACAAGCAAAGGAAGCCGCACCTAATGTCCGCAACAATCCCCTCCCTGATCACAAAGGTGATGGTATACATGTGATAGAGACAAATGAAGAATGGGACCCTGAGGGGTTGATCGGGCTTATTCGAGAAGGCGATGACTCTAAGGTTGCAGTTACACTTACTCCTATTATGGTTCAGACTCAGGCACCGATCGAGGCTGAGATAACTGCACCAGTGCCATCTGAGGTAGAAGTGGCTCCACTCGCAACCACCCCCACCCCATTTGAAGTAGAGGTGGTCACACCCTTCACTGTGACAGTATCAACCACAGCCCCATTCAACTCAAAAGCAATACCCTGGGATTATGTCGCCGAGGCTCGGCGGAAGGGGAAGGCCAAGGTAGAGGAATCTGACGCTGCGCAAGGAATGACTAGAACTGGGAGAGTCTATACACCTGAACACTTGGGAGGTTCAAGTAGGGAGGCCACTGCTAGATAGCCTATCATTGAGACTGGGCTAGATGAGCTGTGGAGGAAAGTACAGGCAAAGGAGTACTCTGTTGTTGACCATCAGAACAAAGTCCCTGCTCAGATATCCATACTATTACTCTTGCAGAATTCAAAGGCGCACAAGAACGCCTTAATGAAAGTGTTGGGCGAGGCTTATGTACCCACTAACATCACCGGCGGATAAATGGCCAACATGGTTGGGCAACTATTAGAAAGTGATAAGATTATCTTCCACGAAGATGAGCTACCACCCGAGGGACGGAATCACAATCGAGCATTGCATATTATGATGCAATTTGAAGATAAGTTCATTGCCAGGATCTTGGTTGATGGAGGTTCGAGCCTAAACATTTGTCCATTGGACACTCTGAAAAGGTTGGACAAAGGTTTCCATGAGATACGGGTAGGAAGCATGAATGTGAAGGCTTTTGATGGATCCCAGAGGGCTACGATCGGGGAAGTCAACCTTTGTTTGCAAATGGGTCCAACTTGTTTCGACGTTGAATTTCAAGTACTTGACATACCAGCCTCATATAGCCTTCTGTTGGGCCGGTCATGGATCCATGCTGCTAGAGCCGTGCCTTCCATGCTACATCAAGCCGTGAAGTTTGAATGGAACCACCAAGAGGTAATCATTCATGGAGATGGAAGTAACCCCATCTACACTAGTCAGACCATCCCGACCATTGGAAATAAAAGAAGGCTAGGAGGGGAAACCTACCATTAGATTGAACGGGTCAATGCTGTCGAGAAGGGCAAATGGTGGAGTAACAAGATAGAAAGTATATTAGCATGGTTTGGATATGAACCCGGCAAATGATTGGGCAAGAACCTCCAAGGTATCACAAAACTGATACAGCTGAAAAATCATGGTACTACCTTTGGGCTCGGATAACAGTACACATGGCAAGAATACCATAATTGGTCGCATCCGTGGCTCGAACCATAATACCCACTTGAGCAGCCAGTGCCACGTCTGGAATAAGCTTTTTACCAAGCTGACACAATATGGTGGACCGCGAAAGAAGAAGCGCTAGCAGGGTTGAAGAATTTGTTCTTGGAAGATGAGGACATGGATTTCAGTGCCATAATTGAGGAGGAGGAGGAAGAAGGCCTCACTATTCAGACAATAGAGAAGGGAGCCGTTCTCAGGAACTGGACCGCCACACCATCCCGAGCCCACCGAGCCCCTGGGTAGCTTGGAAGAATTTACTTTTATAAGCCATTCTAGGCATTTAGGATTTTGTAATTTTGTTTTAAGTTTTACTTGTTTCAAAATGAATGCTCGATTCATCCAGTCGTGGTTTGTCTGGACAATTTTCTTCAAGTTTTAATCAAATGAATTTGCTCTTTATTATTCACTACTATCTTTACATTTTTCTTTTCTACAACATTATTATTACTTTTTCTGATGAACCAGTAACTGTGACATGTAATAAGGCAACACAACATGAGAATAGTGATTCAGAGGAAGAGGATGAGATACCTGAGGAAATTGTCAGGGAGGATGACAATTTTGAGAATAAGCCTAAGTCCAATCTGGACGAGACCGAAGCAGTAAATTTGGGAGACGCCGAGACCGTCAAGGAGACTCGCATCAGCATTCACTTGTCACCAGCAAAGAAAGAAGAGTACGTCCGTTTCCTAAGAGAGTATGAGGACATTTTTGCATGGTCATATGATGACATGACCGGTTTGAGCACGTCCATAGTGGCTCACATGTTGCCCACTAATCCCATGTGTCTGCCAGTCAAACAGATGCTCCAAAAATTCAAACAAGACGCGAGCCTGAAAATCAAGGAGGAAGTTACCAAGAAGATCAAAGCCAAAGTTCTCAGAGTGGTTGAGTACCCAACTTGGTTATCTAACATTGTGCCAGTTCCAAAGAAGGATGGGAAGGTCCGAGTATGTGTCGACTACCGGGATCTAAACAGAGCAAGTCCCAAAGACCACTTCCCACTACCAAATATACACATTCTGATCGATAACTGCGCCAAGCATGAACTCCAATACTTTGTAGATTGCTTCGCGGGTTATCACCACAGTTGGATGGATGAAGAAGATGCAGAGAAGACAACTTATATTACATCATGGGGTGTATATTGCTACAAGATGATGCCATTTGGTTTGAAGAACGTTGGGGCCACTTACATGAGGGCCATGACAACCATCTTTCATGATATGATAGATGGTTCCCGCAGGAAAACTATTGGGATTCATTGTCAGTCGTCGAGGGATTGAGCTGGATCCATCTAAAGTCAAGGCGATTTAGGAGTTACCGCCACCTAAGAGCAAATAGGACGTGACGAGCTTCCTACAGCGTCTCAACTACATCAGCCACTTCATAGCACAATCCACAGTCATATGTGAACCCATCTTCATGATGCTGAGGAGAGATGCTAAAACAAGCTGGACAAAGGATTGTCAGAAAGCCTTTGACAGAATCAAGGAATACCTCTCCACACCACCAGTTCTGGTCCCGCCAGAACCAGGACGACCTTTGCTACTCTATCTATCCGTACTAGATGGAGCCTTTAGATGTGTTTTGGGACAACATGACGTGACTAGAAGGAATGAGCAGGCCATATACTACTTGAGCAAGAAGTTCACACCTTACAAAGAACGGTACTCTCTACTTGAACGCACTTGCTGCGCTTTGACCTGGACAGCTCAGAAATTAAGGCATTACTTCTGTGCCTACACTACATACCTCATATCAGGATGGATCCTCGGAAGTACATATTCCAGAAACCCATGCCGACTGGAAAGTTGGCCAAATGGCAGATACTATTAAGTGAGTTCGATATCGTCTACGTAACTCAGAAGGTGGTCAAAGGACAAGCATTGGCAGATCACCTTGCTGAAAATCTGGTGGAAGGAGAATACGAACCTTTGAAAATGTATTTTCCTTACGAAGAGGTATCATTAGTAGGAGAGGACATCACCGAAGCATATGGCGGTTGGAGGATGTTCTTTGGCGGAGCCACAAATTTCAAAGGAGTGGGCATAGGAGCAGATTTGGTATCAGAAATGGGTCAGCATTATCCGGTATCTGCTAAACTCAGATTTCCCTACACCAACAATATGNTTGTAAACAGTACTGGGTCGCTAGTGAAAAGGGATGGGGAAATATGCATGTTATAGTTGTTAAAGGGTAGAAAGCATGTCATTAGGTTTATATTCCTAATTGTTCAATAGAAACCATATTTAGGATTCATTATGCATTAGAAATCATGCTCTTAGGACCTTTGTTTCTCACTTCAGCACTTGATTCATTAGTCCATGCTTTATCACTTAGAAATCCTGCTCCTAGGGCAATAACAACATTAGTTAAAAGGCTGTTATTTCAAAATCCTGCAACTCTTATGTACATTTAGAAATCATGCCTTAGGGATTCTGTTTTTTCACAACCTTGCAATTTGCATATTAGATACCATGTTCTAGGATCCTGTTTGCATTTTGCTTAAAAACGTCTAGTTAATTACTGATTCATGAGAAGGTAGTAAAGTAATAATTTTCATATTGTGATGCTTCTGAATAAAATTGGTAACCATCTCTGCAACTAGAACAGCATGCTCTTAGGGTAAAATAATCTCCAAACTGCTTTTAATAACTTGGGATAACTGCTGTATATCGCTTTACGCTAGGCAAGCCTTAGGTAATAACTTTAATAAAATTGGAACTGCCTTTGTTTAATTATCAACTGTTAAAATCAGTAGGCAAACCTGATTCGGACTTCTTTTCTGAATAATGTGATAAATCTGGTTCTGATGTTATCACTCAAACACCCTACTTTAGGATTTTAAATTCAGACCTTAATTGTGTATAAGTCATGCTGTCTATGTGCATTATCTGGGGAGGTGTATCTGAACCTTCTATTCGTTTTCTGTGTTTTCCCCCTTTAACTGCAGTCCTACCTGTTTTGTACGTCGCCGTAGTATTTTGCCTTTAAACCTGAGGGTCTGCCTAGAACCTCCTTCTTATAGGATAAGAGTCCTAACCTCCGGGACTGATTGGAAGGGACGAATAACAGCATGCAATAAGAATCGAGACCAACCCTCGCTTTAATTACCTTCACGGGGTGGGAAAGGGTAGATATGGATATGATGACCGTGCGCTAATGCCACGCGTAGCCCCTTTCTAAGAAGTGATTACCGGGCATTGTACTGATGTGATCCATATTACAAACAAACCTAGGACCCCTTTTACATTCATAAGCATGCTTAGATTATAACTCTTTTCAAAACCTTGTTTTTTTTATTAATCGTTTTTCAAACGCTCGTGTATTTTAACCTAAATCCCCTACTACGTGAGCCTTACTTATCTATTTGCTAATTGCGCAAATTCACAAAAACTGTCTGGCCGGGAACCACACTAGTGGATCCTGAGGGGTGCCTAACACCTCCCCCTTAGGATAATTTCAAGCCCTTACCCTATCTCTGGTTATCAAACGTAGTTGTAGATAAACCCTGTAGGTGCCCTAACGCACCTTAAAAATCATTAGGTGGCGACTCTTCAAAAACGCAATACCCAATTCCCTAAAGAAAATGAGTCATTACACCTCCATGAATGTCGAAACTCGGACTCCTCTCCGCGGAGGGAAAAAGGGGGCGCGACAATAGTCTGTGCCCGCTGGATAATATGACTAACACCCCATTCAGAAGGAGTTACGAAGTATTATTTATGTTGCACGGGGTGATCCTTTAGGCTAAAAAACTTAGCCCCCCCCCCCCCCCCCATCTTATTCCTATTTATTTGTAAGTCAAGTGTTGAAAGTTTGTTGATAATAAAAAAAAAAAACTTCCCGAACTCCTCGCTTTATTTGTCTCCGTTTGTCTGACTAATTCATATAATCCAAGTTCGGCCGAGACCCAAAGTTGTGGACCTCGAAGAGTGACTAACACCTTCTCTTCGAGTTAATTTCGAGCCCTTACTCGATCTTTGGTGATGCAAACTAGTTAAAACAGAGTTATTTACAAATACGTGTCCTTCTAAGGTAATTGGATACAAATCACCTTTTGAGAAGCTGTATTTGCATCCACCTTCTTTATCTCATTCAAGGTATTTGGTTGTTTGTTACGCAACAGCTCTTAAAGTTTTGGACAAGTTTTCACCTAGAGCGGTGCCTGTTGTGCTCTTAGGTTACTCTTCTACTCAAAAGGGGTACATACTGTATAACTTGCATTCTAAAAATTTTATGGTAAATAGGAATGTTGTGTTCCATGAAACTGTGTTTCCTTTCAAACATGTTAGAGATTCAGGAACTCTATTTTTTCCTATCCTGGATCTGTTATCTCCTAAGTGGAATGCCACAACTCATATCTCATCTTCGGCACTTATAGCAAAAGATTCAACTGAGCCTACTGCAGATCAGATGTCATCAGAGTCTTCTATAGAAATTCCTTCCTTCCCTACAGACACAACAGCCTCTGAACTTATCATTCCCACTGTGACAGATCATTAGGATGATGCCTGTGCTGAAACATCTGCAATTCAATCATGTCCTGCTAAGCATCTTGAAGAATGCAGGAGATCCTCCAGACCAAGCAAGCTACCTGTATGGCTGCAAGATTGTGTCACCATCTCCAAAGGCTTAAAATGTACTTATCCTATCTCCTTCTATGTAGACTACTCTCACATATCTCCAACTTTCAGACAAGCTCTCACAGCTTACTCAGCTATCTCAGAACAAACTACTTTCAAGGAGGGTGCTACAGATCCTAGATGGGTGAAAGCTATGCAGTTAGAGATTGGTGCACTGGAGGACAATCATACCTGTAGCATTGTAGATCTTTCACCAGGAAAGACACCTATTGGTTTTAGGTGGGTTTACAAAATCAAGGATAAAGCATCTTGGGAGGTAGAAATGTTCAAAGCTCGATTGGTTGCTAAGGGGTACAGTCAAAAGGAAGGTTTGGACTATGGTGAAACCTTTTCATCTGTTGCTAAGATAGTTACTGTCAGGTCTATTATTGCATTGGCTGCTTCTAATCAGTGGTTGACATTCCAGATGGATGTTCGTAATGCTTTCCTTAATGGAGATCTCATTAAAGAGGTTTATATGCATATACCTGAGGGTTTGCTAAACAGGGGGAGACTCAAGAGAAGGTCTGCAAACTCTATAAGTCCCTTTATGGACTTAAACATGCTCTTAGACAATAGAATATGAAGTTGACTGAAGCTTTACTTCATAAAGGGTTTCAGCAAAGTCATTGTGATTATTTCCTATTCATAAAGAAAGCTGGGAGTGACATAGTAATCATACTGGTGTATGTAGATGATCTGTTGAATCACTGGAAACAACCAACAGTTATTGTGTGACACTAGGACAGATCTCAAGAAAAGGTTCACGATGAAGGATTTAGGGGAGCTGAAATTTTTCCTAGGCATTGAGTATGCAAGGTCTAAACAAGGGATTCTCATGTGTCAGAGGAAGTATGCTCTAGAATTAATATCTGAGTCAGGTCTAAGTGGTGCAAAGCCAGCTGGAACACCATTAGAGCTGAATCAGAAGTTAACATCCACAGAGTATGACAGTTGCTTCAATACCAATAGTGCTCATTTGGATGAAGCTCTCAAGAATCCCGGTGTTTATCAAAGACTGGTACGAAGACTGCTATATCTTACTATGACCAGGCCAGACATTGCTTTTGTAGTTAAGGTCCTTAGTCAGTTCATGCATTGTCCTAAGAATTCTCACATGGAAGCAGCACTGAGAGTGGTTAGGTATATAAAGGAGGCGCCAGGTTTGGGACTGCTGATGCCTGCAGAATCATCTAGTAAGCTGATTGCTTATTGTGACTCAGCCTGGGGGGCGTTCATACAAACAAGGAGATCAGTTACAGGGTACTTAGTTAAGTTTGGCAATGCATTAATATCCTGGAAGTCTAAGAAGCAAAGTACTGTTTCTAGAAGTTCAGTAGAAGCAGAATTTAGAAGTATGGCTTCGTGTGCAGCAGAAGTTACATGGTTAACAGGCCTGTTCAGTGAACTAGGTGTCGAGATTAAGTTGCCTATAACTCTAATATATGATAGCAAAGCGGCAATCCAAATAGCTACTAATCCAATATTTCATGAGAGAACAAAACATATTGACATAGAATGCCATTTGGTGAAAGAAAAACTAAGTCAAGGACTGCTGAAAACTGAGTATGTGAATATAGAAGACCAACTAGCAGACTTACTCACAAAGGGTCAGGGAAAAGCTCAACATGAATACTTGCTGAACAAAATGGGGTTGAAGAACTTGTTTGAATCATCAGCTTGAGAGAGAGTGTTGGCTAGCAGCTAAGTGTCAAGCTGATAGCTAACCATAGTTAAGCTTAAGTGTAATATTAACTAGAGTTAGTTAGTTAGGAATTAGTGAAAGTCGGTTAGTCAGTTTTGTTAAATACTGTTGTAGGTTGTACAGAATTTAATTTTTTTGCAAAAAATGAAGTGAGCTAGTTCTCTTATTCTCTCATTCGTCTCTCATCTTCTCCTTCTAGATTTTTCTTCACATTAGCTTTGATCACCATTCCCATGGCTGTTAACCGTACCTAACAAAAGAAAAGTATTATATACTTGATTAAGGCTAGACCGTGAAAGAAAACAGAGGCTAGACCATTTTCAGTAACGAATCCAGTTTATATCCTTGGTAATATCAATGACGAGATATTTCTAAAGTTTAGTAAGTTGTTACACCTTCAGTAAATTAACATTTCTCTTTTTTGCCATCCTATTATACCCTCATCAAGATCAGATTAGACATTTTAAAAGACTTTTGCCAAAGTTAAAAAACTAATAGGGCAAATGTTAAACTAAATTAAAGGAGGCCAATGTTACAGTAAGAAAATAGAGACACTCTGAGTCATAATTTCAACAAATTGGAACTATGCGAAAATATAAAATCAAGATGCAAGGAATAAAACTATAAAATAAATAAAATAACCTTTATTATCGATCAATAATACAATAATCTTAAACAACAAGCAAATTACATAAAAAAAAATTTACCGCAAAGTCATTTAAGTAATTAGCAGAGTGCCATGATCTCATGCACGGCCCATTATTACACAATCAAAGAAGAAAAATATGTACGTACTTATTAAATAATAGTAACATGCATTGAATTCTTTATAATGATCTTTAACCATGTTTTTCATTCCCCTTTGTTCTTCCACCAAGTAAGAGAAGGAATGCTTTGTTCATTCCTAAAGAAGTTTGAAGGATCCACCTTAGTCTTCACATGAACCAATTTATCAAAGTTATTCCTGAAATACTTAATCCCCCAAACTTTAGCTTGCACATAGCTTATATATCCCTTGACGTTGTTCACTCCAATATCAAGATCCCTATAGTTGATATAAGCAGCTCTAGGAAACTTAGAAACAAAAGGAGCCATGTAAGAATAAAGCCTTCTTATCCAACTTATATGCCTTTCAGCTACTTCTTCTCCTTCTTCATCCCAAAACACCAAATGTTGGATTTTGTACAAATTCCCAGCTCTATGGGGGAATGGGATAGAAGATGCAGGAATCTCATCCATTTTCCCACCATATGGACTTAAGATCACTTGTGCTCCTTCAGCTCCGTTTTCAAAGAACAATCTCCATAATCCTTCGAGACCTCCCTCAGGGATTGGCTTCTGAACATAGTCTGATTTTGCCTTGAAGTATCGCGTTGAGAGTTGAACCCTACTTAGCAATACATCAAGAGATTCACCTCTTGGAAATCCTGCAAAGTACAATATAGACTCTATCCAGCTCATTTCAATGCAATCTTCTCTTTTCAACCCCAATTCAGGGAAGCTAATTTCTTGCATGATGGGAAGTAATCGATCGACTCCACCTAGGAATATCGAGTTGAATGAAGCTACGACTGTTTGTTTGTTACCTCCTTCACTTGAGTTCACTCTACTAATCAAGATCCTAATGAACAAATCTTCATGGAATCTTGGAGCAACATATTGCCACTTATGAACAAGCTTTGTTGCATTTTGTTCCAAGGTCTTGTCAAGGGTAAAAACAGTTACTTTTTCAGGAACATCTACTAATTTGATCTTCCATGCAAGAACAAGTCCAAAGCTATTACCTCCACCTCCTCTAATTGCCCAAAAAAGATCTTCCCCCATTGAATCCCTATCAAGAATTCTTCCGTTCGCGTCAATCAACCGTGCATCTACAATGTTATCTGCGGCTAAGCCATATTTTCTCAACATAACACCATAACCACCTCCACTAAAATGTCCACCAACACCAACTGTAGGACAAACACCAGCTGGAAACCCTAGGGTTTTGCTTTTCTCCGCGATTTTATAATAGAGTTCGCCAATAGTGGATCCAGCTTCAACCCATGCACTCTTGTCCTCAACATTAACAGTGATTGTTCTAAGGTTGATTAGATCAACTATGGCAAATGGAACTTCAGATACATAAGAAAGGCCCTCATAATCATGTCCTGCACCTCGAACCCTAACGTGCATCCCAGTTTTCTTAGCACAAAGAGTGACTCGTTGGACCTCGGATTCACTTACAGGGGTGACAATCACAAGAGGTTTTGGAGTTCCAGTGGTGTTGAACCTTAGGTTTTGAATGGAAAACTGAAGGATTGATGAGTAGGAAGAGTTATTTGGGGTGTAAATAGAGGTTTGGTTACTGCGAGATAAGCATTGTAGGAATTGTTCATGAGTATCAGCCGAAGCTGCCCATGAAGTTGATGAAAAAACAAGTAGTAGTACTAAAAGAAAGGAAAACCAAGAAATCTTCATTATTGCTTGAGATGTTGTTTTGTTTGTGTTATGGAAATGAATTGCAAACCCTTCTATTTATAATGTGTGGGGAGGCAAATGTTTGGTTGAACTTTCTATCATCGATCTGATTGTGAAAGGTTTGCACTAGGTTGTAATGAAAAAAAACATAAGACCATAAAAGAAGATTATTCAAATCATCCAGATCAGGACCACCAATAGAGATATGAGAAAATTAGAACCAGCAATGAATTTTTCTCACATTAAGAAAATGTAGAAATCTGGTCCTAATAGCCTTTCACATTTTTTTGACCTTCATAACTATCGCAAATGTGCATAAGTTCAACCACACAGCTATTTGCTAATTAAGAAAGTACTAGAATAAAATAAATACTAAAATATAAAGAGGCTGCTTGAAATGGTCCAAGCCTGGGACTTTTAGATGGAAGTATAGATTTTAGAAATTTCTTTTGAAAAATGTTGTGTTTGGTTTTTGGCAAATTTTGTTAGCTTTGTTCGATCATTTGTGTTTTTCGTAAGACTTGATTGAGGAAATCAGAATCTGTTTTTTTAAACCAAATTACAAGTTTGCTGTTTTGATTTTGTGAAAAGTTTCTGTAAAATGTACCCTAGTATATTGGGTAGAGTGTATCTTGTTTTAAAAGGTCGCAGGTCATTTAAGTTATATATATGGATAGTTTAAAGAATATGTACATTATCGAGTGAGACAATAGAGAAAATAGGATTTGTTTACTCATAATAGGAAGGGGAGCTTTGGCGTAACTGGTAGAGTTGCTGCCATGTGACCAGGAGGTCACGGGTTCGAGCTGTGGAAACAGCCTCTTGTAGAAATGCAGGGTAAGGCTGCGTACGATAGACCCTGGTTGTCCGGCCCTTCCCCGGACCCTGCGCATAGCAGGAGCTTAGTGCACCGGGCTGCCCCTCTTTTTTTTTTACTCATAATATTTTGGTTTAGAGAAAAGATTTTCGAGCACATTTTTTCAAATTAACAAATCTATTGGAAAACATTAAATTGATGAAAGTTTTCATATGTGTGGACCAGATTTAACTTCATGATTCTAACAAACGAACTAGACAGTGATCAGAGGCAGAGACAGGATTTAAAGTTACTGGATTCGGGATTTAACCTTTTTATGTTAGTGGGTTCTAAAGTAAAAATTTATACATATTCAATGAATTTCTTAAGGCAAATATATGGTTTGGATTAAAGCCATTGGGTTAGGCCGAACCCGGTGTCGAAGCTCTAGCTCCTCATATTTTGTACAAGGACGGGCGAAGCTATATTGGTCCAGTTGACCACCCTTCGCTGAAAAGTTATACTACATATAAGGTAAAATATTACTTGTTATTGATTAAAAATAGACTTTGAACACCCTTGCATGGCCCACTGGCAAATGATGTTCAAAATTTGAACACCCTTATTGAATTTCCTGGCTTCGCCGCTGTGTACAAGAATGGTGAATAACAGTTATATATGTCGACCAAGTAAAAAAAAAAAAAAAAAAAAATAGTCCAGTGCATAAGGCACCCTACACACGTAGTGTCCGGGAAAGGGCCACAACAAATAACTAATAAAAGCAAATAAATGGTGTGTTAAGGCTTCTAAGCTTGATATATTGTCCCTTGAGTTCTTCTCATGAGCAGGGAGAATAATAATGGTAAAACGTAACTGACATAAGAAGTACCGTACGACGTGCGTAACACTTAGTATAAAAGATTATGTTAAATCACTCTCGTTCTTAGGGTTAGCGAGTTTCTACATATAAAAAGGTTCATATATAACTTCAACTGAATGATATTTTTGTGAGACCATTTAACTTAATTATTTGGTTTGAAGAATTGTATTAGAATCTTCAGGGAAAGAAAATCTTAGTTGTATAATATCATTACTCGCTAAGATCAAATTCAGACGGGTTTTTTGTTTTGTTTTTCTAGAGGAACTGAAATTATTGTATAGAGTTACGTATGCAAAATCCTTTGACACCTACAAAGATGACAAGTTGGGTGTATCAATTGGTCAATGGTCTTTGCATATTAATTGACAATTAAAATTTAACAAAATTGAAAATTCTCACGATTTTGGTTTCAGATAGGCTATGGCGTAAGAAGAAAGATATTCGTTTTTCCTTCCCTTTGGAATTTATGAAGCTTCGTTATATGAAATATGCATAAGTTCTCTGAGAATTAGATTATTTTTTTGCCCCAAGTTACTTCAAAATTTCAATATTTTGACTTTAGAAAGTTTATCCAACAAGCTAAAATTTATGGTTTCAAAGTTTTTTCCCGACTTCACTTTCATGATCAAATAATTCTTATACGGTAATTTATAGTTTTTTTTTTCAACAAGGGCTCAGACTTACAAGTTTTTTCCTACTTATAAGAAAAAAGAAGAATTATTCGTACATCATATGGATGAGATCATGAGATTATTAGGGGTGATTTTTAAAAATAGCCAGATTTACAACTGGTCGTTCAAAAATAGCCCAATTTCAAAAGTAATCGAAATTTAGCCACTTTTTATGTAAAGATAAATCTGAGCGAAAACACTGTTCAAAACCCGAAAAATACTCCAGTATATTATGTTGGAGTTCCAGCATAAGTATACTTGAACTCCAGCATATTATACTGGAGTTCCAGGATAGTATGCTGGAACTCCAGCATAATATGATGGAGTTCCAGCATAAATACACTAGAACTCCAGCATAATATACTGGAGTTCCAGCAAGTATAATGGTCCAGTATAATATACTGGAGTTTGGAGCACCAGTGCTCCAGTCTCCAGTATATTATATTGGAGCCAGCAAAGTATACCGGTCCAGCATAATATGCTGGAGTTCATACACAAGTGCACCGAACTCCAGTATATTATGCTGGACCGATCTCTATTGCAGCAAAACGGTGGCTATTTTTCATTGACTTGATAAACGCTGGCTATTTTTGATTGACCAGTCCGAAAACTGGCTATACCGTGAAATTTTGGCGATTATTAGAGAGAAAAGAGAATGAACTAAGACGGTAAAGTAAATTCATTTTCATTAATATAGTGACCTTATTGTCCCTTCTCTTTTTACCAATTTATTAACGTAGGCATAAGATCCATTTTTAGATGAAATAAATGTAACGCAAATTTTAGAAAAATGCTGATTATCGTATTCATATGTTGAATACAATACGTCTTTTAGAATATATATATATATATATATATATATATATATATATATATATATATATATATATATATATATATATATATATATATATATATATATATACTTATATATATATATATATATATAATCCTTAGAGTACGCGCGTGTGTGTACCCAAATCATTGAATACATAATATTAAACACTAATATAAATATTATTAAATAATATATTTGACTGATAAAATCAAAACTAAAGAAAAATGCAAGTTCTTGAAAATGAGGACTGATGATCTCATTTTATTAGCTCAATAAAGGAAGAAATTTGCCAATAGAAGTCCTCATATACCTTATTATGATTTCTGAGAATTTCTATAGGAGTATCTTATGAAAATTATTTTTATTTCTATAGCCTAATACTAAAAACAAACAAATAACATACAATACTTTTATTAACAAAGATAAATTAAATAATTTGAAAATTGAATCTTTTGGTCTTTAAAAATTGATGAGTGTGGCTTTATAGTTCATAGAAAAAAATTAATAAGTTGTAACGATCCGACCAATCGTTTTGCTTTCTAGAACCCCGTTCTCTAAATAAGACTTCCCGTACATGCTTTTACTTGTTATGACTTGCGGGGATGGTTAGTTCGGGATTTGAAAGAGTTCGAGTTGAAATAGGAACACTTATTTTCTTAAGTTGGCTTAAAAGGCTAAGTTTGACTTCGGTCAATATTTTGAGTAAACGACCTCGGAATCGGGATTTGATGGTTTCAATAGGTTCGTACGATAATTTTGGACTTGGGTGTATGTTCGGATCGGATTTTGGATGACCCGGGAGTGTTTTGGCGCTTAATAGTGAAAGTTGGTTCTTTGAAGATTTTAGAAGTTCTTTAAATTTGGTTTGGAACGGGTTTTGGTGATATTGAGGTCCAAATGGAAATTCGAGACCGGAAATAGTTCCGTAATGTCATTTAAGACTTGCACGCAAAATTTGGTGTCATTCGAGTAGTTTAAGTACGTTTCGGCACATTGGAAGTAAATTGAAGAACTTGAAGCTCATAAGTTTGATTCAATTGGTTTTGGGGTGTGACTCTTAGTTTAAATGTTGTTTCGGGCGTTCCGAGAGTTCGAGCAACTCCGTTTTATGATTCCAAACTTGTTGGTATGTTCGGGCGGGCCCCGGGGGCCCCAAGTGTCAATCGGACGAAGCTCGGACCAAGTTGAAAATTCGGAGCAAGAGCTGAAGCTACAGCTGCTGTCATAATCGCACCTGCGCTTGGCTAGCCGCAGGTGCAACCCATGAGCTACAAAAGCGAACGAGTGAGGGCAACCCAGGTACCGCAAGAGCGGAAGTTTTGGCGCACTTGCGTGACCGCAGGTGCGAGATCAGTGGTCGCAGGTGCAGGCTTGTGCGCAGATGCGGTCCCTTGAGCCTGCAGATGCGGAGCTTGGTCAGTAGGGGAAAATGCACACCTGCGATGGCTTTTCCGCAGGTGCGAGACCGCAGATGCGGCCAAGGCACCGCAGGTGCGAAAATCGCTGGAGGCAGTGAGCTTGTTTTAAATACGGGACTTAGGCATTTTTCTCCCATTCATCACACATTTGGGCGATTTTAGAGCTTCAAAAAGGGAAATTTCAACCTAGCTATTGAGGGTAAGTAATTCCTACCTAATGTGAGTTCAATACATAGATTATGGGTAGATTTTAACGTGTAAAATTGTGAAATTCATGGGTTAGATGGAAAATCAAGGTTTTTGACAAAAATGAGATTTAACTATGAAATTTTGTTATGGAATTTGGTAAAAATCATATATTTGAGTTCATGAGGTTATGGGTAAAAGTTTCTTCAAAAATTTGCGGAAATCGAGCACGTGGTTCCGGGGTTGAATTTTAAGAACCTTACATTTATGGTTGGGCAATCACCTAAATAGTTAGAATATGAACTTTTGAATATATATTGATTAGTTTTTACACTATTTGAATAATTTTGGATTTTTCGGCACCGATTTGAGGGTTTGAGCATAGATCTTGGACCGGAAAGTAGGCTTGAGACAAGGTAAGTCTCTTTTCTAACCTTGTAAAAGGGAATTAACCCCAAAGGTGAATTAAATAAATGTGTGTACCTATTTGTGGGGGCTATGTACGTACGAGGTGACGAGAGTCCGTACATAGCTACTATTGTGCTATTGTCTGGGTAGTCTAGGACCCTTACCATGCTTTATTTGAAACGTTTGCACCCCTACTTGTTGATTTAATTGCTTAAGTCATATCGGAAGTTGATAAAAGAAATGTAAAAGGAAAATTTTACTTACTTGAAGTTACAAATGAGACACTTAACTATATATGAGAATATATGTTTTATTTGAAATATTTTCTATTTGTGGAGCGGGTCGAACGCCTCGGTAGCAGATAGATGCATCTATGGTTCGTGCCGTTCGACCCTCGGCAGTGCACAATTTAAAATACTATATTGGATCGGGTCGTACGACCTCGGCATAATTTGCGCATGATAATTCTTTGGAATTCTTCATAATTGATATTGCTTAAATATCTTGAAATGCAAGTTGTTAATGATAAAACTGAGCTTGGGATTTAATATTTGTGAAAGAAGAATTTATTATTTCCTGTTATTGAGCTTTCAGTATTATTCATGAAATCCATGCTTAGTATAACATTTTTAATATATTATTGTTAGCCCATAGTAAGTGTCAAAGTCGATCTCTCGTCACTACTTCTTCGAGGTTAGACTGGATACTTACTAGTACATATTGTTTATGTACTCATGCTACACTTCTGTACTTAATTATACATGATCTGAGGCAGGTACATCTGGTTACCAGTCCGGTGCGCATATTTGACCCCGCTTCGAAACTACACGGTGTGCTACCCTTCCGAGCCGTACTGCAGCAGCCGAAGTCTTCCTTTTGTTATATTTTTCTGTCAATTACATTTCAGACAGTAGACTAGTATTATTTTGTATATTCTACTAGAATACTCATACACTTATGATATCGGGTCTTGGCACACACTAGTAGACTTATGATTTTGGGTTGTATTTCTACGGTTATGATTTCATTTAGTTGTTTTCGCTTTTGATTGCTTTAAAAATCCATTATTTATTAAATCCTTTAAATTTAAGGAAAGTTAGTTGTTTGAATAACTTAATAAAAATGGAAATCACTAGATAGTTCACTGTTGGCTTGCTTAGCAATGGTGCCGGGCGCCATCACTATAACGACCCAGCCGGTCGTTTTGAGAGTAATAGCCCCGATCCCCTATTAACTACTTCCCCCATATCTATTTCTGCTTATGTGACTTGCCGGTTGGTTTCGTTTTGGTTTTTGGAGTGTTTTGGGACACTGAGTCTCTAAAACGGAGGCTTATGTCTTAGAATTTGGACCGAAGTTGGAATTTTTGATATCCGGGTCGGAATCCGGTTCCAAAAGTTGTAGTGGGTCCGTAATGTTGATTTTGACTTGTGTGCAAAATTTGGGGTCAATCGGATGTGGTTTGGTTGGTTTCGGCATCGGTTGTCGAATTTGGAAGTTTCAAGTTCTTTAAGTTTGAATCGCAAGATGATTCATGAATTTAACATTGTTTAATGTGATTTGAGGGCTCGACTAAGTTGGTATGGTGTTTTAGGATTGGTTGGTATGTTTGGTTGAGGTCCCGGGGGCCTCGGGTGAGTTTCAGGGTGAGTTTTGAGCGAGTACGAGCTTTTCGGCACTCTAATATTGTTCTGGGGGTCTTTGGAAGTGCGGACCACACATTTTGGGGGTGCTAAGGCAAAATGGAAGTGCGGACTTCAGGGGAATTGTGCAGACCGCACAATTTTGTGTGCGGCCGCAGAAGAATGTGCGGACCGCACAATTTTGTACGCGTCCGCACTCAGGGATTCTCATATTCGCTAGTCCGACTTCGGAAGCTTATATCTTTTGATATACAAGGAGTTTTGAGATGATTCAGAAACTAAAGTTGTATCCCTTCGTGTCTAGTTTCCTGGAAGGTAAAGAAATCATCATTTGGACATCTATAGAGATAGTAATGGCCAAAATACTAAAGCCTGGCAATGCAGTCATCAAGAGAGTGCGGCTGCACAATTTTTGTGTGACCGCAGGAGCTGGGATATGTGGCCGCACTTGGAATTGTGCGGACCACACATGGTGAGTTCAAAGAAGGTACTAAATAACCGAGGCTTAGGTTATTATTTCATTTTTGGACCTTGGGAGCTTGGTTTGAGACGATTTTTCGTGGGTTTTTCAAGAAATTCATTTAGGTAAGTGATTCTAACTCGGATTTGGTTAATATACATGAATATGTCACTGATTTCATCATTTAATTAGTACTTTGAGATGAAAATTTTGGAAAAATTGTAGAAACTTCATAAATCACAAATTGAGGATTTGAAAGTCGAGTTGTGATCGGAATTAGCTAATTGTGATCGGTATGGTTGGACTCATGAGTGAATGTGCGTTCATATTTGGTGATTTTTATCCGATTTTGAGACATGGGACCGGGGAGGCTTTTCGGGCATTTCAAATTTCTTGCTTTAGTTTTGATTTCTTTAGCTAGATTAATTTCTTGTAGCTATATTTACGTTATGTAATTGATTTGGCTAGATTTGGGCCACTCGGAGCCGGATATTTGTGGGGAAGGCATTGTGACTGATTGATTGAGCTTGGTTTGAGGTAAGTGGCTTGCCTAAGCTTGTTTGCGGGAACTCCCCTTAGGATTTGGTACTATTTTGATATGTGAGCGATGTGTACGTGAGGTAACGAGTACGTGCATGGGCTAATTGTTGTAAAAACATGATTTTCACTGAGTAATAACCTGTTCTTCTTCTTATTTGAGTTATATCAGCATGTGTAGTATCCTGTTAGCTTAGAATAGCCTGTTTACTTGCCTTAATTTCTTATCTGAACTCTGTGCAGCATGTTTAATGAAATTTCTGTTTTTCCTTGACTGGTACTTAGTCGAAATTGTAGGATTTCTTGCTGTAGTTGTTATATCCATTGTTGAGCTGCATATTTACTTTCGGACTACGGAATGGTATTCCGATAGATCCCCCTGTTCTGCATTTTTACTTTGGGACTACAGAACGGTATTCTGGTAGATCCCTCTGTTCTGCATATTTAGTTTGGGACTACGGAACGGTATTCCGGTAGATCCCCACCTGTACATTTACGTTTAGGAATACTTGACAGTATCCTGGGAGATCCCCTGTTGTTATCTCTGTGTACTGAGTGTTGTTTTTCTGTGATTTCATTCTTGTTAAATTTTAGTATTTATCTTTACTACGATATTTCATTTTGTCTTATTTTAATATATATATACCAGTAGGGCCCTAACCTAATCTCGTCGCTCCTCGACCGAGGTTAGGCTTGGCGCTTACTGGGTACCATTGTGGTGTACTCATGCCCTTCCCTGCATATGTTTTTCGTTTGCAGATCCAGATACCACTTATCAGCTGCATTATCAGTGAGGCGAGCCAGTTGTAGAGACTTCAAGGTATATTTGCCGCGTCCGCAGACCTCGGAGTCCCTTTCTACTCTTCCTATGTCAAACACTTCTTGTATTTCCTTTTGTCAGACTCTGGAGTATAGAGACACTATTTTTTTCTGTAGTTTGTGACTCATGATGTTCCGGGTTTTGGGTATTGTGTATTTCTGAGTAATTGGTTATTGTACATGCCTAGGGGATGGTATTCAGTTATGTTGTTCTATTACAGTTAGTTGTTAAAATTATGTTATCATTATATTATTCCGCAAATGTTAGACTTACCTAGGTGTAGAGACTAGGTGTCGTCACGACGGTTCACAAAGGGAGAACTTGGGTCGTGACAAGTTGGTATCAGAGCTCTAGGTTCATAGGAGTCGTGAGTTACAAACCGGTTTATTAGAGTCTCGCGGATTGGTACGGAGACGTCTGTACTAATCTTCGGGAGCCTATGGAATTGTTTGGAAAATTCCACTTCATTTCATTCCTATCGTGAGAGCTTATTGATCTCGAAGTTTGAACTCTTATATTCCATTCTCTCACAGATAGCGAGGACACGAACTGTAGTTATCAATGACATTTGTGCCCGGAGCAGCTGTCGCTAGAGGCAGATACAGAGGCAGAGGCCGATGAGTAGTGCGCACCGCAGCTAGAGCACCTATCAGAGCAACAATTGAGGAGTCGCCAGTAGCTCCAGTTGAGGGGTAGGTACCGGAGGCGCCTGTTGTTACCTCCGGACTTCAGGAGACCTTAGCACAGTTCCTGAGCATGTTTTGTACATTGGTTCAGGCGGGGTTGATTCCGGTTGTACCAGCTACTTCACATATCGGGGAGGGACCTAGACTCCCGCTGCCCGCACTCCAAAGCAACAAGTTCACGTTACTCAGGTTCCAGGTGTTATGGCGACACAGCCTGTGGTCCCATTTTAGCAGGTGGTAAGGATCGCTAGCCGAGTAGAGGACAGGTGGGTCCAGGAGAGAGAGGACAAACGAGGTCAGGAGAGAGGGTATAGGGAGGCGAGGAGACCTCATAGATGGGAGAGATCCACTGGTCCTTATTTTGGAGGCAGGGTACGGCATGGTAGAGGTTTTGTGGGTGAGCTAGTTCAGTTTGCGTTTCAGGCTTCGCACAGTGTTTCGGGTGTTATAGGTCTCAGAATTCCCGTACCGCACAATTCCCATGTCAGCAACGAGATCGTTTTGAGTGTAGCAACACTCGCCATGTGGTGAAGATTTGCCCCAGACTTGGGAGGGGTGCACCTCCATAGACTTCTCAAGCACAGCGTGCTCCACAGGTCTCTCAGGCTATGATTACCGCGCCAGCTGCCACCCCACCTGCTCAGCCAGCTCGAGGTGGAGGTCAGGGAGGTAGAGCCCTAGAGGGGGAGGCCAGGCCAGATACTATGCCCTTCCTGCTCGTACAGAGGTAGTTGCTTCCGATTTTGTCATTACAGGTATAGTTTTGGTCTGTCATAGAGATGCATCGGTTCTACTTGATCTAGGCTCCACTTATTCCTATGTGTCATCTTATTTTGCCTCATATTTAGGCGTATCTTGTGATTCTTTGATTCCTCCCGTTTATGTGTCTACACTTGTGGGAGATTCTATTGTTGAGGACTGCGTATATTGGTCGTGTTTGATTGCTCTTAGTGGTTTTGAGACCAGAGCCGATTTATTATTGCTCAGCATGGTAGATTTTAATGTTATCTTGGGCATGGGCTGGTTGTCGCCCCATTATGCTATTCTTGATTGTCACGCCAAGACCGTGACGCTGGCTATGCCAGGCTTTCCACGATTAGTGTGGAGAGGTACCTTAGATCACACTCCCAACAGAGTTATTTCTTTTCTTAAAGCTCAACGAATGGTCGAGAAGGGGTGTGATCGTAGCCAACCCTACACCACTATAGAGTGGCAAGAGCGGTCGATGTAGCTTATACCCGATAAGTCGGGATCGAATCCACAGAGAGCTAAGAAAGGTTTGGAATTGGATTCCTATCTAATCTAGCAATGTGCGATGTTCTTAATTGCACTTCCAATCATTCTTGTTTGTTCACTATTCTATTTTTATACTAATGATGCAAGTAATTAGACTAAGTGTGATATTTTTGTAAGGTTTTCTTAATTGATGGAAAGGCACTAGGGAAGTAACTTACTCCTAGGTGAGTATCTAACTGGATCTAAAACTTAAGGCAAAATTGTTATAATTGGGAAATTGATATAGCCAATGCACGAAACTACTCACTTTATACCTCTCGATAGTTTGAGTGACTTTTCCCTAATTGGCTTTCTCAAGCCCAATTGGGTGTTCAATTGTGCAAGCAAAGTTGGCTCAAGTCGGGTATTACTATCTCTAGGTTTAACCCTTTAATTGGGGCAATAAATCTCTTGAATGAGATAGAATGTACCCCATTTCCTTGTTGGCCTGAATTTCCTAAACTTTGTCTCTCTTTCTCGAGAAGAGCCTAAGTCAAAAAGGCACAAATTAGTGTTTACAACCACCAATTCAACATTAAAAGTACAAATCAGACCAAATATCATTCACCCATAAACATTAAGGCCCTAAAATAGAAGACCCATTCAATACCCACACTAGGGTTGAGCCACAACCCTAGCTAATGGGTCTAGCTACTCATAATAACTGAATCAAAGATTTAGATGAATAATAACCCATAAAAAGTACAAGATAAAGATCTAAGATTAATTGCTAAATTAGCTATAAAATTACTCAAAAAGGCAAAAGTAGGCGGTTCACGTGCTCAGCTAAACAACAGATGACCTAAAAATCTGAAAAAGAAGTATTTATACACAACTAAATTTTCCGGACAAAAATGCCCCTACGGAGGTACTGCTGACAGCGAAAAATGGATTGCTACAACGCTGAGACAACCGCGGTCGCATAAAATCAAGCGCGGACCGCGATCTTCAACTTTTAGCTTCATTTTTTGTCCTCTGAATCTGGCTACCACTGAGGGCAGTAAATGCACCGCGGCCGCACTGAATCCAACGCTGCCGCAAAAAATCACCGCGGTCAGCGGTGACTTGTAAAGCCCCAAATTATAGCTCTCCGAATCTTGTTACTGCGGACCGCGATAAAAGCACCACGGCCGCGGTACAGGCACCGCTGCCGCATAAAAGCATCACGGTCAGCGGTGACTTGCAGGACTCAAAAACATACTCTCTGAACTTTGCCACCGCGCCGCGAGATCAAGACCGCCTCAGCGGTGGATCTTCTGCATCCGCGGTTGATTTTCCGCTGTAGCACTCAGTTGACTCAGCTTTGCACTTGTGCAGGTTTCACTCCTTTTTTAGTTGGTTTTTGACTTCCTTGTCTCTTTTTGACCAAACACTGCAAACAAGCATAACATGTTAGCTTTCGGAATTACTTGTATACACTTTTAATCCAAAACTTAAGCAAAAAGGAGTGTAAAATAGACTAGAATCCTTAGTTATCAACTCCCCCAAAATTTAAGCTTTTGCTTGTCCTCAAGCAAACAAAGTAATTCCCACCTCCTTAAGATAAAAGAAAAGAAAATTCAGCTGTCCTAAAGTGACCTCATCTAGCATCAATTGGGACTAACAATTTCCCTCAACTCAAATGCGTCATTAACAACACTCAACCTTTTTTAACCACCATGGATTTAGTGTGACACAAAAGCATCAAGACTTGACTCAACTCATCAAGAAAACTCTTTCTACTACTTTGGTTATTGTGGAACCCAAACTCATACTCCTCAATTCTCCATAAGCAAACCTCACTTTTAGATTGTAGCACTCAGAACGAGGATTTTGGGAAACACACTCACCTCTCTCAAAGGAAGGTCACAAGTCCGGCTCTAAGTACCATAAGCTTGCCCCTCATGTGAGTCACCACCAATGTAAGCTCACTCAACTCTAGATCATGTAGGACTTTTGTGGGGATGTAATGAAAGCTTTTGGTTCAGGGTGGGATATATTAGTCTAAGAAGGTTTCATCTTCCCTTAAGCACTTCATTTGCTTTATTTTGGCACACATTTTCTTGACTCTTTGAGTCATTTACTACTTCCTTAGGGGCTAGAGAGACACACCGTCACTCTTTGTTCATTTCAATCCTTTTCTCTTTTCTAGTCTTTCCAAGCCTTTCATTTTTGCTTTTATTGACTCCCTTCATTTTTTTCTTCATTGTTCACTTTCTTTTTGACTTTTTGGCTTTTCTTTATTTTTCTTTTTGCCTTTCCTTTTCTTCATTTTGTACCTTTTATCACTTTTGCATTCCTCGTCTCTCCCCCCAAACTTATGCTTTTGCCTTGTGCTAAGGAAAGAGCGGGTGCCAATAGAGGATCATTATAGAACGGATAAAGGCTTGTATCATGGTTTTTGAAAGAATAAGGGCTATGGCTCAATGGGGTTGACTAGGGATATCATCATTAGTGGGCTATGGATGTTTTCAAGTCTCAATTATGATCAAGGCGAGCCTATATTCACTTCTCAAGTTGAGCTACACTTAGGATTTTGCCTCAACAAACATTCGGGGTAAGTTCTAGACTCATTGGAACGGGACTTGGACTTGCAAATCAATACCTCACCACACAAGCTATAAGATTGCTAAAGAGACAGAGTTGGGGGCCTACAACAACCTTAGCTAAGATTTAAGCAACGCAAATGGTTCCGAAAAACCATTTGATGATTGTTTAGTCAACACAAGAGTCTTAAAGTCACAACTATCACCATCCTATATGCACCAATTTGTTTTTGACCATAAGGTCAAAGGCAAATGTGTTAGGCCCAAGTGAAGCTTTGCCTGAGGCACTGTTACTCACCAACTACTATTTGCACCAAGAATGAAAAGAAAATAGACTCAAACCCTTAAGAAGGTTGTCATGCCATCCATCATCGGGAAGAGCCACCCGGTTCACACAAACTCCACCTTTGGAAAGAACCGTGGCATTAAGAAAACCAACAGCTTATTGCTAACAAAAACTTGTAAAATAAAAAGCTATGCTATTAAAGAAAGTTGCAAAAGAAGCTATGAAGTAAAATGCGGAAAGTAAACTAAATATGTACATTAGGGGATTTAGCCGAATATACATAAGAGAGATGAATATATACATGAAAAAGTAACTTTATATACATACCAAAACTGGAAAATAGCCAAAAGTGAAACAAATGGTAAAGTTATGTACATACCAAAAGTGCAAAATAAGCATAAGGAGAAAATAGTATCATCATTACAGACCAACTACCAAATCATCAAAAAGTAGGACCACCCCCTCAAATGAAAGCTAGCATTGTCCTCAATGCTAACTAACCAAAAATAAGATCAAAAAGAGAGGGTTAGAGAGTAAAGAAAACTCCCTATGGGTCCTCCGTCTACATGGGGTCCTGTGGCTAGGTGCCTGGAGCATCTGGCAAGGGGTCTGTGGCTGGCTGAGGCACCTCCCTCCGGCTCCTCTAGCTGAATCTCTACATCATCTACCCGGGGCATCAATCTCCTCCTCTTGGGCTCTCCCTGAGTCTCCTGCTCCTGAACCTACTCAGTATGATCTGCTGGAGGCCGGTCCTGTAATAGTAACTCCAATGGTAGGTCTCCAGCTGACTTCATCTTCTCTACCTCTCCCCTCAACTGCTTCACCGACTCTTTCGAGGCCCGAGTCTTTCTCAGCTTCTTTGTCTGTTCGCTCAGCTTCTGAAGTGATTTTCCTTGAACTGCAAGAGCATCCACAATCAGCTTTTAGTTGTCTAGGAGCTTCTTCTGGTTGTCCAGAAGCTCCTTAAGGGACACCTCCACTGAAGCTGGCACCTAGGGTTGTGCGGGGGCTGACTGGGCTGTCACAGAACTGGATAGCAAAGATAGCTTAGAAGTCGCTGCCTGCATCCAGTTGTTTATACTGGAGAGTGTTTGGCTCAAACTATGGGCAGTCAATGGATATGCTGAGGAGGATGGAACTACTGAAGGCATGGAAGTAGATGGTCCGGAGCCAGGATCTGGTATGGCAGTGGGAGGCTGTGAAGTAGTGACTACCACTACTGGCTCTTCAGACGGGCCAGTAGAAGTAGTAGCTTTGCCCTTGGATCCCTTGGCTTTGGGATTATCTGGACCCTTGAGGTTGTACCATGAAAAGGGCATCTCGGGTCTTACCTTGACATCAAAATTTCTTTTCTCCACCTCCTGATCTTTCAAGTACATGGTGAGGAAGTTCGGGAAGGGGTACGATCTATCACCCTCGTTGACCAGTCTAGTGATCACCCTAGAAATGATATTCCCAACATTGATCGGGAACCCCACCATAATAGCAGCCACTATAATCGCCCGAGAAACCGGTAAGGTGTTTTCATGAGTAGTGGGGTCTAGTCTGCTGCATACAAAGGTCTCCCAGGCTTTTGCCTCAAAGTTCAGGGTGTTACCTCAATATAGGAACCCCTACTGTCAACCATGCTGGAGTGGTGTCTGGGATAGCCAGAAGTGATGCCAACCACGGGCGGGATGCCTCATCCATCTCCACCTTCTCTAAGTACAATGCCTCATCTTCATCATTGAAGCCCAGGTAGTCATTGATTATCTTCCCATCAAACATAACCTTCAAGTTCTGCACTTTAGTCCCTTTTGTGTACTTTTTTATGTGGGAGGCATTGGCGTAGAATTCATTGGCCAGGTGCTCATTAGTATCCCACACCTTACCAGTGAAGTAATCCCATCCCACTCGTTCAGTGAAGTGTTGCTTCACGTTGGGGTTGTGAGGCAGAAGATCCCGATCTATGAAGTGGCGCTCATGAATAAGTGACTTTTGAGGCCACCACTCCCTGAACTTGTGATATGCCAGCTCACTGACAAACCTCTGTCGCCACACTTTAGGGTTTTTTGTTCTTTCCACACCCCCTATTCGGGTCTCACCCCCTCCCTCCTCATTCGGCACCTCATCATCTACGGGATCCTGTCCAGGTGACGAAGCTGTAGGTGAGGTTGAAGCTGAAGAATCACTACCCTCTGCTAAGCCATCAGACGACTCAGCAGTAGAGGCAGCAGGAGAGGTAGGAGAGAATGGGGGGTAGGCTCATCTGTCAGACGGGATCTTCTCTGGAAGTCAGGAACATGTGTAGGCACTGAATCAGACTCTGAGACCTCCCGGGAGGGCATATACTCACTTCCTGTAGATTGGGAAGCAGCTCTATATGCAGCTTTGATGTTCTTCCTCATTTCCCCAATTAATTTTTGAACTGCTGGGGTCAGTTTAATCTGTCCTCATCCCCTACCCTGGGAGGACTCCGCTTTCCCTTTTTGTTTGTCACCACCTCCTCTAGATTTGGCCATTGTCTGCAAACATAATCAGTGGAAAGCTGACTAAGACTAGAAGAAGCAGTGCAGAAAAGCAGTAGAATAGTTGATAGTGCTTGAACAAAACTACAGATCGCGGACCGCGAAAAATTAGGAGCGCGGCCACGGAGGCTACACCGCGGACCGCGGAAAATGCATCGCGGCCGCAGAGGTATGGGGATCAGACTACCCACCCTCTGATTCTAGTGCACTGCAGATCGCGAAAAAAGGAGCGCGGCCGCGGTAGTTGCACCGCTGTCCACGGAAAATCAACCGCGGCCGCAGACCCTCTTTTATGTCTCTCTGAACTTGAGCATCGCGGACCGCGGAAAATCCATCGCGGTCACGGAAGCCAAAATCGGGCCCAGCAAACCTAGGGTTTCAGTTGTTCATGCATTTACACATTTTTAAGCCCCACTAGGAGTTCATTAACAACTCCTAACTATTTTAAACCTAACCTAATTAACATTAAACAACCCTATCAAAATTAAAAGAAAATGGGAAGAAGAAGTAAAAACTAACAACTAAAAGAAAAATAAATACACAATTAAATAACAATGAAGGAGTGAAATTACCAGATGTGCAGTGTGTGACTAAAAATGGAGTGTAATTCTTGTGTTTGTGCAAGCTAGGGCGTGGATGAACACTGATTTTTGTTTGAGAGTGAAATGAGTGAAAAGTGTAAAATATTCCCTGAAGTTCTATTTATAGACCATACCCTGGGACCCACACAATCTTACCTACCGCGGCCGCGGTAAATCACCGCGGTCCGTACTTGTGAAGTACAGAAGGGCTGCCTGATTGAAATGACCGCGGTCCGTGAAAAGTTGATTGCGGCCACGATGAGGCACCGCTGACCGTAATAAAAGCACCGCGTACGCGGTTGAAACTTCAGAGAAGTCTCACTTTTGGACTTTTCATTCCCGCGTCCGCCATCAAATTCCGCCTCCGCGGTAAGGCCACCGTTGACCGCGAAAAATGGAGCGCGGTTGCTGTCCACACTTCAGAGAGTGAAATTTTTCCAGCTTGACCTGCACTGCATCAAACATCCCTACACACATCTCACAACCAGTTAGTTCACCATCAAATCCTAACTAAAAAGAAAATCAAAAAGAAGAAAAACACATGGGTTGCCTCCCAAGAAGCGCCTGATTTAACGTCNAAAGATCTAAGATTAATTGCTAAACTAGCTATAAAATTACTCAAAAAGGCAAAAGTAGGCGGTTCATGTGCTCAGCTAAACAACAGATGACCTAAAAATCTGAAAAAGAAGTATTTCTACACAGCTAAATTTTTCGGACAAAAATGCCCCTATGGAGGTACCGCTGACAGCGAAAAATGGACCGCTGCAGCGCTGAGACAACCGCGGCCGCATAAAATCAAGCGCAGACCGCGGTCTTCAACTTTTAGCTTCATTATTTGTCCTCTGAATCTGGCTACCGTTGAGGCCGGTAAATGCAGCGCGGCCGCACTAAATCCACTGGTGCCGCAGAAAATTACCGCGATCAGCGGTGACTTGTAAAGCCCCAAATTGTTGCTCTCTGAATCTTGTTACTGCAGAACACGATAAAAGCACCGCAGCCGCGGTACAGGCACCGCTGCCACACAAAAGCATCGCGGTCAGCGGTGACTTGCAGGACTCAAAAACATACTCTCTGAACTTTGCCACCGCGGGCCGCGAGATCAAGACTGCCTCAGCAGTGGATCCTCCTCGTCCGCAGTTGATTTTCTGCTGTAGCGCTCAGTTGACTCAGCTTTGCACTTGTGCAGGTTTCACTCGTTTTTGAGCTGGTTTTCGACTTCCTTGTCTCTTTTTGACCAAACACTGCAAACAAGAATAACATGTTAGCTTTCGGGATTACTTGTATACACTTTTAATCCAAAACATAAATAAAAAGGAGTGTAAAATAGACTAGAATCCCTAGTTATCAGGGTGTGACGCGTATCTAGCTTATGTGAGAGATGTCAGCATTGATACCCCTACAGTTGAGTCAGTCCCAGTAGTGAGGGATTTCATTGCTGTGTTTCCAGCTGATCTTTCGGGCATGCCGCCCGACAGAGACATTGATTTTGGCATTGATTTGTTGCCGGGCACTCAGCCCATCTCTACCCCTCCTTATTGTATGGCCCCTCCTAAATTGAAGGAGTTGAAGGAACAGTTACATGAATTACTTGATAAGGGCTTCATTTGGCCCAATGTGTCACCTTGGGGTGCTCCTGTCTTGTTTGTGAAGAAAAAAGATAGTTCTATGCGTATGTGCATTGATTGTCGCCAGTTGAACAAAGTCACAGTGAAGAACTGGTATCCTTTACCTCGTATTAATGACCTATTTGATCAGTTACAGGGTGCTAGACTGTTATCTATGATTGACTTACATTCAGGTTATCATCAGTTGAAGATTCGGGAGCCAGATATCGCGAAGACTGCTTTCAGGACTCGGTATGGTCATTACGAGTTCCTTGTGATATCATTTGGGCTGACCAACGCCCCAGCAGCATTTATGCATTTGATGCACAGTGTATTTCGGCCCTATCGTGATTCATTCGTCATTGTGTTTATTGACGACATCCTGGTGTACTCCCAAAGTCGGGAGGATCATGAGTAGCACCTGAGGACAGTGCTTCAGACCTTGTGAGAGAAGAAGCTATATGCAAAATTTTCAAAGTGCAAGTTCTGATTAGATTCAGTGGCATTCTTGGGTCATGTAGTGTCGAGTGGGGGGATCAAGGTGGATCCGAAGAAGGTGGAAGCAGTACAGAGTTGGCCCAGACTGTCCTCAGCTACAGAGATCCGAAGCCTTCTTGGTTTGGCGGGTTATTACCATCAATTTATTGAGGGATTTTCATCTATTGCAGTGCTTATGACCAGGCTAACCTAGAAGGGTGCTCCGTTCAGATGGACAGAGGAGTGTGAGGAGAGCTTCCAAAAGCTCAAGACAACTTTGACTACAGCCCCAGTATTGGTATTGCCTTCAGGTTCGGGGTCTTATACAGTTTATTGTGATGGGTCGCGAGTTGGCGTCGGTGTGTTGTTGATGCAGGACAGTAGGGTGATTGCCTACGCGTCCAGACAGCTAAAGGTACATGAGAAGAACTATCATGTCCACGACCTTGAGTTAGTTGCTATTGTTCATGCCTTGAAGATTTG
Organism: Nicotiana attenuata; assembly: GCF_001879085.1. Classification (NCBI taxonomy): domain Eukaryota; kingdom Viridiplantae; phylum Streptophyta; class Magnoliopsida; order Solanales; family Solanaceae; genus Nicotiana; species Nicotiana attenuata. Next base: position 57,695 of record NW_017672764.1, on the reverse strand, counting down.
GAGGCACTATCTGTACGGTGTCCATTGTGAGATCTACACTGATCATCGGAGTTTGCAGTATCTGTTCAAGCAGAAGGATCTTAATTTGCGTGAGAGGAGGTGGTTAGAGCTGCTTAAGGATTATGATATCACTATTCTGTACCATCCCGGGAAAACCAATGTGGTAGACGATGCCTTGAGTTGCAGGGCGGAGAGTTTGGGGAGCTTAGCATATTTACCAACAGCAGAGAGGCTATTGGCACTGGATGTTCAGGCCCTAGCCAACCAGTTTGTTAGATTAGATATTTCTGAGCCGAGTCGAGTTTTGGCTTGTGTCGTCTCCCAGTCTTCTTTTTATGATCGTATCAGAGCGCGTCAGTATGATGACCCCCATCAGCTTGTCCTTAAGTACACGGTTCAGCACAGTGATGCTAAGGAGGTCACTATTGGTGACGATGGTGCATTGAGGATGCAAGGCTGGTTATGCGTGCCCAATGTGGACGGATTGCGGGAGTTGATTCTTCAAGAGGCTCACAGCTCGCGGTACTCTATTCATCCGGGCGCCACAAAGATGTACCAGGACTTGAGGCAGCATTACTGGTGGAGGAGGATGAAGAAAGACATAGTGGAATTTATGGCTCGGTGTCTAAATTGTCAGCAAGTGAAGTATGAACATCAGCGGCCGGGTGGGTTGCTTCAGAAGTTGGAGATTCCAGAGTGGAAATGGGAGCGGATCACTATGGATTTCGTTTTTGGACTCCCACGTACTCAGCGGAAGTTTGATGCAGTTTAGGTGATTGTGGACAGACTGACCAAGTCAGCTCATTTCATTCCTGTGATGACTACTTATTCCTCCGAGCAGCTGGCTCGAGTTTATATCTGCGAGATTGTCGGGCTTCATGGTGTGCCGGTATGTATCATCTCTGACCGGGGTACGCAGTTCACATCACGGTTCTGGAGGGCCGTACAGTGTGAGTTGGGTACTCGAGTGGAGTTGAGCACAACATTTCACTCTCAGATGGACGGACAGTCTGAGTGCACTATTCAGATTCTTGAGGATATGCTCCGTGCGTGTATGATGGAGTTTGGAGGTTCTTGGGATCAGTTCTTGAACCTTGCGGAGCTTGCCTACAAACACAGTTATCAGTCCAATATTCAAATGGCACTGTATGATGCTCTATATGGTAGGCGGTGTCAGTCCCCAGTGGGTTGGTTCAGGATGCCTTGGAGAAGGTTAAGGTGATTCAGGATAGACTTCGCACAGCCCAGTCTAGATAGAAGAGTTATGCGGATCGGAAGGTTTGCGATGTGGCATTCATGGTTGGAGAGCGAATCTTGCTCCAGGTTTCGCCTATAAAGGGCGTTATGAGGTTTGGAAAGAAGGCCAAGTTAAGCCCAAGATTCATTGGTCCATTTGAGGTGTTGCGGTGAGTTGGGGAGGTTGCATATGAGCTTGCCTTGCCTCCCAGTATAGCAGGAGTTCATACGGTATTCCATGTTTCTATGCTCCGGAAGTATCACGGTGATCCGTCTCATGTGTTGGATTTCAGCTCAGTCCAGTTGGACAAGGATCAATCTTATGTTGAGGAGCCAGTGGCTATTTTGGACAGGAAGGTTCGAAAGCTAAGGTCAAAGAACATTGCATCAGTAAAGGTTCAGTGGCAGGATCAGCCGGTTGAGGAGGCGACTTGGGAGACCGAGCTGGATATGCGCAGCTGTTATCCGTATCTTTTCACCACTTCAGGTGTGTCTCTATGCTCGTTCGAGGACGAACGATTGTTTTAAGAGGGGGAGGATGTAACGACCCGGCCGGTCGTTTTGAGAGTAATAGCCACGATCCCCTATTAACTACTTTTCCATATCTATTTCTGCTTATGTGACTTGCCGGGAGGTTTTGGTTTTTGGAGTGTTTTGGGACAGTTAGTCCCTAAAACGGAGGCTTAAGTCTTAGAATTTGGACCGTAGTCAGAATTTTTGATATCGGGGTCAGAATCCGATTCCAAAAGTTGGAGTAGGTCCGTAATGTTAATTTTGACTTGTGTGCAAAATTTGGGGTCAATCGGATGTGGTTTGGTTGGTTTTGACATCGGTTGTCGCATTTGGAAGTTTCAAGTTCTTTAAGTTTGAATTGGAGGATGATTCGTGATTTTAGCGTTGTTTGATGTGATTTGAGGGCTCGACTATGTTCGTATGGTGTTTTAGGATTGGTTGGTATATTTGGTTGAGGTCCCGGGGCCCTCGGGTGAGTTTCGAGGTGAGTTTTGAGCGAGTACGGGCTTTTCGGCAGTCTAATGTTGTTCTGGGGGTCTTTGGAAGTGCGGACCACACATTTTGGGAGTGCTGAGGCAAAAGGGAAGTGCGGACCTTAGGGGAATTGTGCAGACCGCACAATTTTGTGTGCGGCCGCACTCCAGGCCACAAAAGAATATGTGGACCGCACAATTTTGTACGCGGCCGCACTCAGGAATTCTCTGATTTGCTGGTCCAACTTCGGAAGCTTATATCTTTTTATCTACAAGGAATTGTAAGATGATTTACAAATAAAAGTTGTAGCACTTCATGTCTAGTTTTGGGAAGGTAAAGAAGTCATCATTTGGATATCTGTAGAGAAAGTTATGGCCACAATATTAAAGCCTAGCAGTACAGTCACCAAGAGAGTCCGGCCGCACAAATTTTGTGCGACCGCACTTGGAATTGTGCGGACCGCACATGGTGAGTTCAGAAAAGGTACTATATAACTGAGGCTTAGGTTATTATTTCATTTTTCGACTTTGGGAGCTCGGTTTGAGACGATTTTTTGTGGGTTTTTCAAGAAATTCACTAGGGTAAGTGATTCTAACTCGGATTTGGTCAATATACATGAATATATCACTGATTTCATCATTTACTTAATACTTTGAGATGAAAATTTGGGGGGAAATGTAGAAACTTCATAAACCATAAATTGAGGATTTGAAGGTCGAATTGTGATCGGAATTGGCTAATTTGGTAGGTTGGGCTCATGAGTGAATGAGTATTCATATTTTGTGACTTCTACCCGATTTCAAGACGTGGGCTCGGGGAGGCTTTTTGGATGTTTTTCTAATTTCTTGCTTTAGCTTTGATTTCATTAGCCAGATTATTTTCTTGTAGCTATATTTACGTTATGTAATTGATTTGGCTAGATTTGGGCCACTCGGAGCCGGATATTAGTGGGAAAGGCATTGTGACTGATTGATTGAGCTTGGTTCGAGGTAAGTGGCTTGCCTAAGCTTGTGTGCGGGAACTCCCCTTAGTATTTGGTACTATTTTGATATGTGAGTGCCGTGTACGTGAGGTGACGAGTACGTACACGGGCTAATTGTTGTAAAAACCCGATTTTCACTGAGTAATAACCTGTTCTTCTTCTTATTTGAGTTATATCAGCATGTGTAGTATTATGTTAGCTTAGAATAGCCTGTTGACTTGCCTTAATTGCTTATCTGAACTCTGTGCAGCATGTTTAGTGAAATTTCTGTTTTTCCTTGACTGGTACTTTGTCGAAATTGTAGGATTTCTTGTCGTAGCTGTTATTTCCGCTGTTTGAGCTGCATATTTACTTTGGGACTACGGAACGGTATTCCGATAGATCCCCATGTTCTGCATATTTACTTTGGGACTATGGAACGGTATTCCGGTAGATCCCCCTGTTCTGCATAATTATTTTGGGACTACGGAACGGTATTCCGGTAGATCCCCATGTTCTGCATGTTTACTTTGGGACTACGGAACGGTATTGCGGTAGATCCCCATGTTCTGCATATTTACTTTTACTTTGGGACTACGGAACGGTATTCCGGTAGATCCCCACCTGTACATTTACGTTTGGGACTACGGGACGGTATCCTGGGAGATCCCATGTTGTTATCTCTGTGTACTGAGCTATTGTTTTTCTGTGATTTCATTCTTGTTAAATTTTAGTTTTTATCTTTACTGCGATATTTCATTCTGTCTTATTTTATTATATATATACCAATAGGGCCCTAACCTAATCTCGTCACTCATCGACCGAGGTTAGGCTTGGCATTTACTAGGTACCGTTGTGGTTTACTCATGCCCTTCCCTGCACATATTTTTTGTGTGCAGATCCAGATACCGCTTATTAGCCGCATTATCAATGAGGAGAGCCAGTTGTAGAGACTTCAAGGTATATCTTCCGCGTCCGCAAACCTCGATGTCCCTTTCTATTCTTCCCCATATCAAACACTTCCTGTATTTCCTTTTGTTAGACTCTGGAGTATAGAGATGCTATTTTTTTCTGTAGTTTGTGACTCATGATGTTCCGGGTTTTGGGCATATTGTGTATTTCTGAGTAATTGGTTATTGTACATGCTTAGCGGCATGGTATTCAGTTATGTTGTTCTGTTACAGTTAGTTGTTAAAATTATGTTATCATTTTATTATTCCGCCTATGTTAGGCTTACCTAGTTGTAAAGACTAGGTGCCGTCACGACAGTTCACGGAGGGAGAACTTGGATCGTGACAATCACGGCATAAACTAGAATTAGGTCGTGACATAAGTGACAATGTAAAGTCTAAAAATAACTGAGGTTGAGTTACTATTTTACAACTATTAACTTAATATGTAAAAACTGTAGAAGTTGTCTTCTTTTTTTTGAAATAAATGCAAATAATAATAAATAATAATAATAATAATAATAATAATAATAATTCATGACAACTTATTTAGAATATATTTCGTCTTCCATTATTTCATTCTTATTATTTTAAGTTTGTTATAAATATTAGTTTATTTATGTTGAATGTCTATATTTTAGAGAGATATTAGAGTTTGTTACTTGGTGGCTAAGTCATTTTTTCCCTATAAATAGAGGGGTTTTATTTCGTTGTAATTGATTCCAAACCAATAAAAATTCTCTCTTCCACTTTTCTCTACAATACTCTTCTTCTTTTATTGTTTTATGACACGTTATCAACACGAGTCTCCAATTTGCTATTGAAATTTAGCCTATATTAATACTCGTCTTTGAGAACTTGATGGTACCACCTGTGGCTTATTGAAATCAAGGATTTGTTGTCTATGATTAGGTATATTTTCAATCACTCATGAGTTTTGTGGCTTTTAATAAGTTATGTTATATATGCGACAAAATATAGCCAAATACAAACTAATGTAAGTTGAGTCTTTTGCTTACTCTAGATTTAATATTTTACTCTAAGACTTGCTAAGTTATTAGTATATATGCGGTGGCTATTTTGATGTTATTTTCATCATGACTATTCCAGTGATGGATTATGAAGTGGATAAATTAATACTAACTCTTATTGAACTTTAGCAAAGTTCATAAAAAATGTACGATCATCGGAAGCGATAATATATTTCATGTTCTCATTAATCACAAGAAGTGGAAATCCGTCCCATTAAATTTGTTTCATTCTCATTCGCTTAAGAGAATATGGTAGCAATATGTGATAAGTTAGAAAGAAGACAAAATTATTACTGTGACAATATCAATAGATGTAGACATGGCAATAGACGAAAATATAATCATCATCATTGTAGTAATGAGAACAATAAGGATTCTCAAAATAATCCTTCACCTGTGAAAATAATGTCTGACATCGATTTGACATGAGATTTTGTAAATCACATATAGATGATTATGGTCCATTCATGATGTGAATGTGACAACATCTGATTTATGAATACATATTCATTCTTGGAAGAATATGAACGTGCTAGTGGTACTGAATATATCACACTCACCTCTAAAGGGAATTGAGATTAAATAAGAAAATAATTTCATTATTATGGCATGAATGGTCATTGATCGTGTGTCACGGTCCAGAATTCCCACCTTCAGGACCGTGATGGCGTCTAATATTTCACTTGCTAGGCAAGCCAACGTTAGAGAACTGTTAAGTCGATTTTTATTCAATTTCAGTAAATAAAGTCAATTAAGCCAAAATGAAATAAAACTGAGTGCGGAATAACATAAATGCCCATAATATCTACTACAATCCGGATTAGGAGTCATAACTCACGAGCTTTTATAATTTACTACAACCAGAGTCTGAAAGAAATACAACTGTTTTTAACGAAAAGAAACAGTAAAAAAGGGACAATAGAAGGGGACTTCAAGGTCTGCAGATGCCGGAAGATCTACCTCGAGTCTCCAATGAGCAAATCCAAGCTGCTACGCCTCACGGACAGCTAGGGCCGGTATCAAAGTCTACACAAGAAGTGCAGAGTGTAGTATGAGTACAACCGACTCCATGTACTCCGTAAGTGTCGAGCCTAACCTCGACGAAGTAGCGACGAGGCTATAACAAGACACCCACATAATAAAACTGTGCAGATAATAGTATACGTGCAAAGATAACAACAAATAAAAGTTAAACAGGTACTATTGGGAGGGAGACATACTAAAGGGGGTACAAGATACGAGAAATACAGCGAAAATGATAACCAGAACAGTCAATATGCCTTTAACCTGTAAAACGAATAAGCACAATGAAGAAAATTGCACGGCATCACCCTTCGTGCTTTTACTCTCAACCTCACAATGAAATAATGATATTGCACGGCATCACCCTTCGCGTTTTTACTCTCACTCTCAGTATAAATCAATAGATATGGCACGACATCACCCTTCGTGCATTAACACTCACATACGGCACGGCATCACCGTTCGTGCATTAACACTCTCCCTTACCATAAGATAATGAACAAGTAATAACAGGGAGATAGGATCAACAAGTACAAGCCTTACTTCAACAATGGTTCCACAATACCTATCTCAACTTTAGAGACAATACTCAATTATCACAAAAGCCCATAAACACTGTAAGAATGATCAATTTAACAAGTAACTAGTCTAAGCATGGATAACATGATCAAGGTAATCAATAATTACAAGGAACAAGTCCCACCCGCATTTTTAACCTGACAACAATGCATAGGCACTCGTCACCTCACATATATGTTGTACCCAACATCTAAACAAGTAGCAAATAGACAAACAAGTCCTAATCCCTCAAGTCAAGGTTAACCACGACACTTACCTCGCTCCAAGGATCAATTCAAAGCTCAACCACAACTTTGCCTTTCAAATAAGCCTCCGAACCAATAGAATATAGCAAATTACCAACCAAACGATTCAAATTAAGCCTTAGGAACCACCCACGGTTGCAAAGAATTCAATTTAGGTCATTATTGAAAAAGTCAACTTCGGGGCACGCTTGGTCCAAACCCGAAATTCGGACCAAAACTCGATAACCCATTCAACCCCGAGCCCAGTTATGTAATTTATATAGGAATCCGACTTCAATTTGAGTTCTAAATACCAATTTTATAAAAATCACTAATTCTACCCAAACCCCCAATTTCTACCGTGAAAACACTAGATTTTTGGTTGAAAACTTGTAAAATGAAATGAAAGATTGAAAGAAAATAGGTTAGAATCACTTACCAATGATTTGGGGAAGAGGAGTTCTTTGAAAAATTGCCTCTAGGGTTTTCTAGTTTTGAAAATTTGAAGAATGAACAAAAATCTCATTTCCCAGCTATTTGATCAGTCGCAGATGTCGCATTTGCGAACGACCTGGGGTTCGCAAATGCGAACGAATCTTCGCAAATGCAAAGAGTGACCATTCCTACCGCTTTTGCAAATGCGAACAAAATGTTCATAAATGCGGACCTGGGGGGATCGCAATTGCGACCCCAAATCTCGCAATTGGAAAGTCCACCCGCAAGCCACTGCTCGCAAATGCGATGATTCCTTCACAAATGCGAAGTCTGCAGACCTGATGCACCAGCAGTTCATTTAAGTTCAAAAACACTCTGTAGCCTATCCGAAACTCATCGGAGCCCTCGAGGATCCAAACCAAACATACACACATGTCCAAAAATATCATACAAACTTGCTCGCGTGATCAAATCGCCAAAATAACACCTAGAACTACGAATTGGACACCAAACCAAATGAAATTTTCAAGAAAAAGTCATGAACTTCTATTTTATCAACCGGATGTCCGAATCACGTCAAACCAACTCCGTTTCTCACCAAATTTGACAGATAAGTCGTAAATATAGTAATGGACCTGTACCGGGCTCACCAAAATACGGACCCGGTATCAACAAGACCAAACATCAGTCAATTCTTAAAAATCATTAAACTTTCAAACTTTCAATTTTTGACAAAAATTAATAACTCGAGCTAGGGGCCTCCGAATTCGATTTCAGGCATATGCCCAGGTCCCAAATTATGATACGGGCCCACCGGGACCGTCAAAATACGGATCCGGTTCCGTTTGCTCAAAACGTTGACCGAAGTCAACTCCAATGAATTTGTAAGGCAAAATTCTTATTGTCATCAGTTTTTAACATATAAGCCTTTCGGAAAAACACCCGAACTGCACACACAAATTGAGAAAGGCTAAAATGAGGTATTTGAGGCTTTGAAACACAGAATTAAGTTCTAAAACATAAGATGACCTATCGGATCATCACATCACGTACCTTTTGTGATTATGCCAAAATATTATGGCAATCAGGGCAAAAGTAATAGAAGCAACATATATTACCTATAATGATTTTGACCATGACCATAATTGTATCCTTGAAAGAGATATTCACTATATGGATGCTGATGAATATGTGGTAGTACAAAATTAATTGAAAGCTCTAGAAGAGCCAATTATACTACTTTGAAAAAATAAAATTAATTATCAATAAGGTACGCTGTCGTAGTAAGTCTCAAAGAAACTTATTGAGTTTCTCAAGTATTCGCGAAAGCGATTGGTTATATTGAGACTATAAATAAAGGAAAGATTTAATATCTTATATTACTACAACTTGTAACGGGATGATATGTATGTGAAAAGCTACCCGCTTTATTCTCCAGTTTGTACTACACAAACAAAACAATGCCATAATAAAGTAGAAGTTTATTGATATAAAAATCCATATCATAACGAACTTGGAGTTTATTCATAATAACACACGTCATGGTGTAAACCTGAAGTTTATCAATATAAATAATTTCTCCAATTGGCATAATTGGTTTAGCCATTAATTTAAGTATGATGTGCAAAATAAAATAGAATTCACATGGGTAAATATTAAAGAACTAGAAAGTTCTTTACGAATTCTCTTATGTTGTTTGTTCTCATTAATTAAAAGACCAACTAAATTGCGATTGAATCCCGTGAATGCTGAAAATATCAAAGGTGAATATGGGTCCATTCACCTGCCATGTATACCACATAAGATGCATCTATGAGATGATTACATGTGCGGTTATTGTTAACCTGCAATCTGGTGTTTGCGAGGTAACTTCCCAATAATTTAATTTAGAGCATAATTTCCAGATTTTCTACTCAAGAAAGTTTAGCTTGATAAGTCGATTTACATTATAGTTACTATAAAAAATTAATTATTGAGTGCCTCCACTTAATAGCTAAATTATTGCTTATGAGAACAAAGTTAACTATATCAGTTTGATATATGTTATATACGAAAGTATATTACATTCTCCCCTCACAAGTGGTTCATGGTCAGGAACCAAATAATTCCATCTTATTATTATTATTATTATTATTATTATTATTATTATTATTATTATTATTATTATTATTATTATTATTATTATTATTATTATTATCATTATTATTATTATTATTGATGTGCGATGTATATTTTGATTAACACCACAACGCAAAAAGATGCATTTCAAAAGTCGAGGAAGCAAGTTAGTTTTTCTAACATGAGGGGAAGACAGAATAAACAATTGAGAAAAGGTCACGTGGAATGAATTATCATTTGTACATCTAGATTCTCGAATAAAATAATATGAACTTGAAGCTCAAAAAAATATAATTCATCTTCAATATATTGCAAAGCATGTGTAATGACCCGACTAGTCGTCTTGAGCTCTAGCGCGTCGTTCGGCGGTTTGAGGCCATGAGCAGCTTCACTTCAGGTATTATGACTCGTATGCGTGGTCGGAATTGTATTTAGGGAAGTTCGGAGTTGATTTGGAAAGGAAATTCTCATTTCGGAAGCTTTAAGTTGGAAAAATTAACTAAGGTAAGATTTTGAGTACACGACCTCGGAATTGGGATTTGAAGGTTCCAACAGGTTCGTATGATGATTTTGGACTTGGGCGTATGACCGGATCGGATTTTGGATAACCCGGGAGCGTTTCGGTGCCTATTGTGGAAGTTAGCATTTTTGAAGAATTTCATAAATTTGGGTTGAAGTGTATTTCAATGTTATCGATGTCCGTTTGGGATTTCGAGTCAGGGAATAGCTCTGTATGGTGATGTAACGACCCGACTGGTTATTTTGCTTTCTAGAAGCCCGTTCCCCCTAAATAAGACTTCCCGTACTTGCTTTTACTGATTTATGACTTGCGGGGATGGTTAGTACGGGATTTGGAAGAGTTCGGGTTGAAATCGGAACACTTGGTTCCTTAAGGTTCGTTTAAAAGGCCAAGTTTGACTTCGGTCAATATTTTGAGTACTATAATGACCCGACCGGTCGTTTTGAGCTCTAGCGCGGTCGTTCAGTTCCGGAGGGAGTTGGATCTGTGTCGCGTGGCTTGCTTTGTGCGCGCTGGCGGTGGCGTGGAGCAATCTGGCTTTGGTGGCGTTTGACGTCGTTTGAAGCCCTGAGTAGCTTCACTTCAGGTATTATGACTTGTACGCGTGGTCGAAATTGAATTCCGGGAAGTTCGGAATTGATATGGAGAGAGAATTCTCATTTCGGAAGCTTTAAGTTTAAAGAATTGACTAAGATTGGATTTTTGAGTAAACGACCTCGGAATCAGAATTCGAAGGTTCCAGCAGGTTCGTATGATGATTTCGGACTTGGGCATATGTCCGGATCGGGTTTTGGAAGACCCGAGAACGTTTTGGCACCTATTGTGAAAGTTAGCATTTTTGGAAGAATTTCATAAGTTTGGGTTGAAGTGCATCTCAGTGTTACCAATGTCCGTTTGGGATTCCGAGTCTGGGAATAGCTCCGTACGATGATTCTAGTGTTGGGAGCGCGATCGGAAGTGAATTCGGAGGTCCGTGGGTCATTTTGGAGTCATTCGGCTAAAGTTAGAAATTTGAAGGTTTTTGAGAAGTTCGACCGGAAGTGGACTTTTTGATATCGGGGTCGGAATCCGATTCCGAAAGTTGGAGTAGGTCCGTAATGTCAAATATGACTTTTGTGCAAAACTTGAGGTCAATCGGACGTGATTTGATAGATTTCGGCATCGAATGTTGAAGTTGGAATTTCTCAAGTTCATCAAGTTTGATTCGGGGTGTGATTCGTGATTTTAGCGTTGTTTGATATGATTTGAGGCCTCGAGCAAGTCCATAATGTGTTTTGGGACTGGTTGGCATTATTGGTCGGGGTCCCGGGGGCCTCGGGTGGATTCCGAGTAGTTAACGGATCTAATTGGAATTTGGAGGAAGAGCTGAAGCTGCTTCCTGCTAGTGTAACCGCAGCTGCGAGACTTGGGCCGCAGAAGCGGCCCTTATGTCGCAGAAGCGAAAATGGGTGGCTAGGCTGGGACCACAGATGCAGTCATTTTCATGCAGATGCGGGACCGCACCTGCGGAAGGAGAGGCGCAGATGCGGAAGTTGAGGGCTTGGAGGAGGACCGCAAAAGTGGATGGTAAGTTGCACCTGCGGAACCGCAGAAGCGGTCAAGTGACCGCAGGTGCGGAAATGCTGGAGGCAGAGAGGTTCTTTTAAATCGGGGGTTGGGTTCATTTCAACCCCATTTCCTCCATTGGAGCCGAATTTTGGAGCAACTTTGAGGTGCTATTTTCACCACCAAGCATGAGGTAAGTAATTTATGCTAGTTTTGAGTTAAATACTTGGATTATGTATGGATTAGAGCATGAAAAGTAGTGAAAATTGTGGGTTTTTGGTGGAAGACCTAGAAATTTATATCTTGGATTTTTACCACAATTTAAGACATGAAATTGAGAGTAAATTATATATTTGAGTTCGTGAGGTTATGGGTAAAGTTTATCTACGGAAAATTTCGGAATCCGGGCACGTGGGCCCGAGGGAATTTTTGTCAACTTTTCGATCGGTGTTAGGAATTGTTATAAATCGGATTATTATGAGTAATTGAACATGTATTAATGATTTTGCATAATTATTGGCTAGTTTTGGAGCGTTGTGCATCAATTTGAGTCTTCGGAAAGGCGTGGAAGGCCGGTTATGGAACTTTGGAGCGAGGTGAGTCTCCTTTCTAACCTTGTAAGAGGGAATTGTCCCCATAGGTGAGTTAATTGGTTATGTGCTCCTATTTGTGGGGGCTACGTACGCACGAGGTGACGAGAGTCCGTGCGTAGCTACTATTATGCTTATGTCCGGGTAGTCTAGGACCCAAAAGCATGCTTACTTGTAATAAATGCAACCTTATTGATAGTTTAAAACTTTAAATTGCTCAAATCATATCGAAGTGGCAAATGATTTTATAAAAGAGTAAAACTTTATTTTCATGGCTTGTAAAAAGGGAAATTTACACCTCCTTGAATAATTGTCTCCTCGACGAATGTCTTGAATGACTGTTTAAGTATGTGTTTCTATGTGTACCTGCGTCGCATGTATGATTCGCGAGCAGGGTGATTGTTTATTTATGTTTGACCACGTCGCATGTATGATTCACGAGCGGGGTAATAGATGCATCTATGGTTCGCGCCATTCGACCCTCTAGCAGTGCACAGTTTAAATATTATTGGATCGGGCCGTACGTCCTTGGCATGATTTGCGCATGCTTGTATTGATTTCCTTGTAAGTTACTGAAGTTGTATTGCTTCTCCCCGTCTTGGGAATATGAGTATAAATGATGAACAAGGAAACTGGAAACTTTCATATAAAAGGAGGAATTGTCTACTTGCTTCACTCTATTGAATTCCATTCGTGTTTATATAAACCCTCGACTTGTTATATTATTGATGTATCGTCATTGGACCACTAGTAAGTGTCGAAGTCGACCTCTCGTCTCTACTTCTTCGAGATTAGGTGGGATACTTACTGAGTACACGTTGTTTTCGTACTCATACTATTGCACAGGTTCCCGCGTGGCTAGCGCCTTAGTGGCATAGCGACATGGTTGGTACAGAGACTTAGGTGAGATGCATTTATCGAGACGACCCGCAACCAGCAGAGTCTCCTTCAGAGTATTGTGCTGTATTTTCATTTCTGTCCACTTTGTATTCCGGACAATTACTGTATTTTGTTTTGTTCCCTAGTAAATGCTCATACACTTGTGACACCGGGTTCTGAGATGATTATGGGGTATTTTTGTATTGACTTCTTTACATTTATATTTATTTTGAAATGAGTATCTTTTACTAGTAAAATTGAAGGAAAATCAGAGTTTTCGCTATTATTCAAATGAGAATTTAATTAAGTATTTATGGTCGGCTTGCCTGACAACGGTGTCCGACGCCATCACGACCCTTAGTGGATTTTGGGTCGTGACGACGACCTTGGAATCGGGATTTGACGGTTCCAATAGGTTTGTATGATGATTTCGGACTTGGGCATATATTCGGAACAGGTTTTGGATGACGCGGGAGCGTTTCAGCGCCTAATAATGAAAGTTGGCATTTTGAGCAAATTCCACAAGTTTGGGTGGAAATGGATTTTTTACATTCTAGACGTCTATTTGGGATTCCGATCCTGGGAATAGCTCCGTATGGTGATTCTAGGCTTAGGAGCGCGCCCGAAAGTGGATTCGGAGGTCCGTAGGTCGTTTCGGAGTCACTTGGCGAAAGTTAGAAACTTGAAGTTTTTGGAAAGTTTGACCGAGGGTGGACTTTTTGATATCGGGTTTGGATTCTAGTTCTAGAAGTTGGAGTAGGTCCGTAATGTCATTTAAGACTTGCAAGCAAAGTTTGGCGTCATTCCGGGTTGATTTGACAGGAATCGGACGTGCGGAAGTGGTTTAGAAGTTTTTGGAGTTCATGAGTAAATTCATGCGTTTTGGCGTCCAATTTGTAGTCTTTGATGTTATTTTAGTGTTATGATCGCGCGAGCAAGTTTGTATGGTGTTGCTAGACTTGTGTGGGTGATTGGTATGGTACCCTGAGGGCTCGGCTGAGTTTCGGACGTTCGAAAGGGATAAAAACACACTAGATTTCTGGTGTTTCTTGGCATCAGTTTCATGTCTCGCAAATACGAGAAACAGTTCGCAAATGCGAGGTTCACATTTGCGAGAAGAGCTTCGCAATTGCGAAAAAGCTCGACTGGGGCATTGTTCGCATTTGCGACACCTGAGCCGCAATTGCGACCTCAGCAGTGATCGCATTTGCGACCCCTGCGTCGCATTTGCGACCTGAGCAGCTGAAGTCAGGCTTCGAATTTGCGAGTGTTTTGTTGCATTTGCGACCCTCGCATTTTTATTTTTACAGCGGCTATACAGTGTCATTTTCTCATTGAAAACTGGCACAAAAGGGGATATTTTTAAGTTCAAAATTTTAGAAGACATTATCTAAAAATAAGGAATTAAAGTGATACTCCCTCCGTTTCAATTTATGTGAACTTGTTTGACTGGGCACGGAGTTTAAGAAAAAAATAAAGAATTTTGGAATTTGTGGTCCTAAACAAGCCCAAATGGGGCCCAGAATATTTATGTGGTTATAAAAGCTTCTCATTAAGGGTAGAGTTGTAAGTTTAAGCTAAATTGTTACCAAATTTAGAAAGGGTTCATTCTTTTTGGAACAGACCAAAAAGGAAATAGATTCACATAAACTGGAACAGAGGGAGTAATTTACGTTATCCAATAAAAGGAGAGGAAACGTTTTGCTTCAGAGCAGAATATTTGCTTCATGAATCATAGTTGGTTAACACCGTTAGTTTTTTAACACATTCTGCCAGTGAGACTAAAGGTGCTCCACTTTAGCATACTTAACGAACTAAATATGCTCAGGATTATATTTGAAGGACCAAAATAAACCTACCCTCAAAAATAAAGGACAATATTGATCAAAAACTCCTTACTAAGACAAGAAGGCAGCTTCTCTTTGTGAAATCCGAGTGGCAGTGGCTCCTAGGTTGAGCAAAAGGCAAATATACAAAAGAATGGTATTCACCACTTTGTATTTGGTGTCAGATCAGAGAACTCCAAAAAGGATAATCTTTTCTTTTCTTGAATATTTGAATATAATTGTTTAAGCACTTACTAAAAAAGTTTATTAAAACATATTCTTCTTGACAACCCCATTAAGCTAAGAATAAGATTGGTACTGTTACACAAAAGCCGGTTAGATTCAATATTTACTTTTTCTAACCGATATACATAGATTATACATTAATTATACATAATTATACATGAATTACATATTATACATGGCTATTTTTTATTTAATAAATTAAGTGGGCAACTATTTGAATTAGTTCTTCAATAAGATTCTCTAATTAAAGAATTCCAAAAAGGTCTAGTTATCTCCAATTGTGTCACTTGAAGCTCCAAACACCTGCTCAAGATGAGAGAATCTAAATAATAGTTGAAGATTTAGAGTGCAGCTCAAGGCATATGAAAGACAATAATTTATAGCTGGAAAAGAGATGCAATGAATTGGATTTGAAGTACATAAAATAAACTATTGGAAAAAGGGATTATATATCACAGCCATTGGCGGATCTACATACACATTTATGGGTGCTTAAGCATCCATTACTTTTGATCATATTTAGTAATTTACGTAGGTAGTTATGCAAATATTTAGATAAATATTGAGTGAGCACCCACAACAAAACTCTTTTTTCCTCTTCTTTTGAAATTTTAATCGGCGAGCACCCATAACTTTAAAATCCTGGATCCGCCACACAGCACTATTGTTAGATCGATATTGAATCATCAGTTTTAAATCAGATGTTTCATTAACTTCCAAATAAAACGATTTGGTTCTCCCACTCAATCAAATAAAGTTGAGTAGAATTACCGAGATACCAGCTTTAATGAATTAAAAAAAGTTTACCACTTTTTATAGCATCGTATCAGCATGTCTTTGTCTGTACCTCATAAGACTAAAAATGAAAGGAAAAATATTTATCCATCAAGCGTTTACAGCAAACTAATAAATGTATGATAATTATTTTTCATTAATTTTTTTGTTAAGTGATATGTATTCTTAATTTAGTATGTACCTTCTAATACTAATTTTTTGATCTAATGTAAACATCACGTGTGGAGTTTGGATAATATAGCATCCATGGAGATTGTAGATCAGTTGGGTTGAAGCCTTTTTAAGTAAGGACCTTATCCAGAGCCCTACTGAATCAAATCAAAAAGGGCATGAGCGGCAACCCTATTAGTTAAGTAAGAGGGAGAAGGTGCTCGGCGTCAAATGGGTAGGTTGAGCTTATTTTGGGCAGGTCAAAATAGGTTGAGTCAATAAATGAGCAGGTCCATAACTCTCCTAATAATAACTTGGGCTGAGATGGACTCGTCAAGTTACGCTAAAATTTGGGTTATAGCCCAGCTCTTACTAAGCTTTAATTAATGTGTATTATTTTCTTATGAACTATTTAATTATCAAATAAGATTTTTTTTCTTTTGTTACGATCATATATACATATCAAGCGAAAAAAATGTTATTTTTAAAAGGAATTTTTACATACCTATACACTATTGGAAACTTTATTACCCTCCCTACTCAAATTTCAATTTAATTACCTCCTATATGCAAATTTATCAATTATATGCACTTTAGAAATTAAATGAGTATCCCTTTATATTAGGAATCAATTATTTCCCATGCTTATTCTCTCTCCCTCATGCTTATTCTCTCTCCGTCTCTCTCTCTGTCTCCTGCGCTCTCTCTCTCTCTCTACGTCTCTCTCTATCTCTCAATCCCTAATTTCAGTAATGTAGAGCAAAGGAAAAGAGAGCATCAATTCTACCATTGACAGCCATTAAAAAGCTTTGAACCTTTGAATTCAAATTTGGGTTTTCAAAAAAATTATTTGTTTGAATTGGGTGTTGTTGCAAAGAATTGGGAATTCTCTCCACGTCTCTCTCTATCTCTCAATCCCTAATTTCAGTAATGTAAAACAAAAGAAAAGAGAGCAGCAATTCCACTATTGACAGCCATTAAAAAGCTTTGAAGCTTTGAATTCGAATTTGGGTTTTCAAAAACCATTATTTGTTTGGGTTGGGTGTTGTTGCAAACAATTGGGAATATGGTTTGGAGTTTATATCTCAATTTTGAGGGTGTTTTGGTGAAGATTAGACTTGATTTTGCCTGAATTTCAGATTGAAACTCGAAGAAGAAGACATGATATACATTATATTTACGAAATTGTGGTAAAATTACAGAAAATTTGTATTATGTTGTTTATAACTAAAATTATTGTATGAAAGTTGAACAATATTGTATAAAAATTATATTTAAGTTGTATGATATTGTAGTTGTATATAACTGAGTAGAAATAATGTATGAAAATTGTAGATAAGTTGTACAATATATAATTAGTTGTATGAAATTTGTTTTTACTATGTATAAATCAGATACAAAAAATACAAAAGACATATTGTATAAAATTTGTATTAAGTGGTATGATATTATAGTTGTATTTAACTAGGTAGAAATAATGTATGAAAGTTGTAGATAAGTTGTAGATACGTCGTATAATATACAATTAATTGTATGAAATTTGTTTTTAATATGTATAAATCAGATACAAAATATACAAAAGACATATTGTATAAAATTTGTATTTAAGTGGTATGACATTTTAGTTGTATATTACTGGGTAGAAATAATATTGATAAGTTGTATATAATTGGGTATAATGTGCAGTTACATGCCACTATATGAATGCCCAACAAAAAACAATCTCACAATTCACTAAACTAATCAATGGCTGATCAAAATAGTATTGGTTCTCTTGGAAGTTCCATTCATGGCGTTACCGGCAAAGAGCAAACTTTTGCCTTCTCAGTTAAATCTGATCTCAAAATCCCCACAGACACAACAATAAAATGTTTAAAAACCAGCCCCCTGGGGCACAACCGGTATAATTTTATGTTTCTACTTACTTCCAATGATCTGCCAGTTATAGAACTGCGGCTACCTATATTTACGAGTTTTGATTTTCGTTTTCTTTTTGTTTTTGTGTATGTAGATAATTTCTTCTATAAGATACTATTATTACCAGATTAGGAAAAAGTATATGTGATATGATCGAAGGGACCAATTTCGAATAGCATAGATACTCCAAAACTAGAAATAGTTTATGATGCACGAACAATTTTTGGTCAGGAAAAGCTGATCCCTTTACATAAATTTGTAAGTATTTGGACTGACGAGGGGAGAAAGAGAGAATCTGGAGAGAAGAGGGGAGAGAGAAAAGAAAAAAGGAAAAGGGTGTAATTACATCACTTGATTGAAGGCACAAATAATGGAATGGGAGTCTTATAAGGTGGACTGTATATATTTTGTAAGCAAAACTTATTTATGCCGGGTAATTAACTAAACATGGACATTAAGGGTAATAAAGTTTCAAATAGTGTATAGGAATGAAAAAATTCCTTTTAAAAATATTTTATCAAAGTTATTCATGGATTAATTTGGACTAAAAGTCAGCCCAACTTCGAAGAGCTGAAATGAGTTGAATCAAGATGGGTTAAGTTCAATAGATTGACGGGTCAATGACCAGCGCAACCTTAAATGGTTCAAATGGACCCGGGCTCAAATTGTCACCCCTAACTGTAACTAAGGAAGTGTAATATGCCATTATGGAGTATTACATATCCTACTAAAGAGATCTTGATAATAGGAGTAAGGTTCTATCGAGAACACTGCTACACCAAAGTGTGGCTTGTATTTCCATATATAAAAGTCTGCCAATGAGAAGGGAGAGTAGTACTACTCATTATCAAAATATCTTTAAAAAATAAGCAAAAACCAAAAGTTTGAAAACGAAAGGAAAGCATTGGAGAGAAGAGATGGTCCAAAAAGCCAATACCAATCAAATAAGAAAAAGCCAAATTGTAAAACAAGGACATATTAAAATGTCTTAATAACTACAATGTGCCGGAATATTACCAAGTAGATTCCGGGCCGGCCAGGCTAATTAAACAACAATGTCTTTCTCAGCTGGGGCAGTCTCTGGGGTCCGCTGAACCTGCCCGCGGTCAGTTTTCAGTTATTTACTTAGAACCCCTCTTAGTTTTTCCCTGATATATTTTTTCCTCAATAAAGTTTAAGAAATTCAAAAAAATCACTTCGTACTGCTCGAGTGAGGATTTCGAAGCTCGCATCGCGAACAGGAGTTGTGCTATTCACTGTAAGATGCTTATCTCTTAACAATTTGATCTTCTTCTGTGAGATCGTTGTTAGTGTTTTTCAATTTTCTGAAAATTGGTTTTTTTTCTTCTTGTCGGGTCAATTTCATGATTTTATGGTCTGTTGTGTGGTGGAGAAGTTTAAAGAGTGAATTTTTATGTTTTATTTTGATGAATTATGTGGGGTTTTAGAGATGTAATTTAGGGTTATGGTAGATGGCTTGAGTTGACTACTTTTTTCGAAGCTTTAGAGAGGGTAATGAGCTGAAATGGAGTGTTAAACAGCTGGTCAAATTACAAGGTTGGGTTGTAATTTATGAATTTGTAACATATGGAAATTTGGGGATGTGTTATTGTATACTCCAATACTACTGCAACAACAACTATGCCTCAATCTCAAACAAGATGGTGTTCAATATATGAATCCTCAAAATTCTTCCAATACTCAATTTCAAAGAAGTAGGCCAAAGGCTGATCAGCTAAAATTGGTCTTGAGCTGAAATGCAATATGTAATACCAGGGGTGACTTCACCAGCTGGTTAAATCACTAGTCCTAATATATAAATTTAGCTCATTTTGAAATCTGCGGGGGTGTGAGTTTAGATAATCTTTAGATTGAAAATCCAGTATTGGAATGACATAGATATGTAGAGTAGATTGAATATGGCTTCAGATAGGCAACCTCAACTAGTTCGGAGAAATCAGAAGTCACTGCTGAAGTATTAGTTTTAGATTAAACATACATTGAAAGTTTCTATATTTACACACACACACACACACGAAAGAAAAAGGTTTTAAACTATATTTGATTCGTCTCTCAGTCTCAAAAGTCTAATAGAAAAAAGCCAAAGTGCTGTGACCAGTGAGAGAGAAGAAGATCGGTGAAGTTTCATCTGGGAAAAAGGAGCTGTAACAGAGGAGGGAGTAGGAGTTTCGTTCTACTGTTGACGAAGAGGGAGTTTCATAGGTTTCGGGAAGATGGGGTTTGGGTGGGAAAGAAAGTGAAAAGGAAAGCAAATAAAGAAAGAGAAATGACAAAAGGAAAAAAAAAAAACATTTTTTGGGGGGGAAGAGTGGGACTAGAAATTGGGAAAGAAAGTGAAAATGGAAATGAGGAATTAAAAAGGAAAGTAATAAAGTAAAAAGAAAGGGAAATAAAACGCATCGGTTGAAAAAGACAAATTGCTTGAGAGGAGATTTAATCCTGCACACAGGGGATTACAGAGCTGCTTCATCCGGCTTATTAACCAATGTACGCACTGAATTGGGTGCTCCCTTTCCTCTAGCAACTAATAGATCCTGAGTCAAAAACAATGGGTGCTGGAGCAACCGCATAGATCCATGTGGGCCCACCCCTGTAAAGTTGAATACTTTGATGGTTAAAACAATTTTAATAAATGACGAGTTAACTACGGTATAGGAGGATTAGTTGGTCTGGGAATTGCTATAAATGTAACAAAAGGTATGTGGTGACAATGTTTATTACATGGAATCAAGGAAAACTGGAGCAATTAAAGAGGACAAATCATTTTCCTTTTATGTGTATTATATTTCAGAAAGTAATGCTCTATTTTTGTTTTGCTGATTTTTAAGATCTTGTAATACTTTTTAAGTCTTTGTTTTATGACTGCATCATTATTTTATGTAGATAAATGAAATGTATCAGCCCAAAGGCGTTCCAGGTTCAAGCTTAGCCCACAACAATGCAGCAGTGCATAGTCAGTCATTAGACTGTGATGACGGCTCAATGGATCCGACCAGTGGAGGCAATAACATCAACAATCCTAGTCTTGCTTCAAAGCAACGTCTGCGTTGGACCAATGAGCTTCATGAACGATTTGTTGATGCTGTCGCACAACTTGGTGGCCCGGATAGTAAGTTTCTGGACTTCCACTNNCCCCCCCCCACCCCCCCACCCCCACCTGTGGACCATGGCGGCTATGTTGGTCTGGCTTGGGATGCCTGTCTTTTGAATAGTCCTTTAGGAGCATTATAGTCGGGACTCAGGTGCATGAAGACACGTGCTTGCAAGCCAGGGACGGATCTATGTAGAGGTGAAGGGGTAGTACGCCACCCGGTCTCTCGGTTAGAATTTCTTGTACGGGATGGTGTTTCACTAGTATTTGACATAGAAAAGGTATATAAATAATTAGTGGCACCCTTAGTCACTAAATGGCTGTAGGTGCCATGGTCAAAGTAGCCCTTCCCAAGATCGATCCTCCATCCCCTCATATTGAGCCAATTTTACTTTTTATGTTCCTTCTTTCCAGATTGTTTTCTTTTCTTCTCTTTTTCTTAACTTCTTTTATCTTCATTTTTATATTTTCTCTCAATATACAATCTCATCTTTATTAGTTCTTGAGATTATAAAAGCATATTTGTCTATGTTTTCTTGTTCTAGATCTTAAATTTTTTTATTTGAATATGTTTTTAACCATTTTTCTTTTTTATCTAGTTAATATTATTTTTTTCCTTGAAAGGATCAAATATATTCAGTTTCATTATCATGTGTTTATTTATGCACCAAAAAATCTTGTAAAGCAAGCTAAATTAATTCAAAATGGATCGAACCAAATCGAACCGAATTAATTTAAAATATAACGAACCGGCCAAATGCATGTATACCCAAATTCAACCTCTTCGACTACTGATAAGTTTACGTTAAATACAGTGGCACCCGTAACCATCAAATCCTGGATCCGCCTCTGATGCAAGCACACAAATATCATAAATAACCGAGTGTAGATGACCACGTAAATGCAATCATGCCCCCAAAATTGGGCGGCCAACTTTCACTTGACCCTAGTACTGGTTATTTTTCTATATAATTGTTCAAACCTTAGCTTTATGCGACATATCAGGGAAAAAAGAAAGACAGTTTTATTAAAATCTTTGCAATTGGAGATATGTAATTGAACTTTGGTAAGTCTGCAAGCTGCCGTAAGTTTCATTTTGTATATTTATATAATCTATGATATTCCATCCAATGTTATCAAAGGCGAAAAGCACAAAAGAACTCTAAGCGCAAAGTGCAAATAAAGCGTGGGCTCTAAAGAAGAAAGACGCAAATAGAGAAAAACTACAACTATGTATGTGTAGTCCAAGACTAATATCTATATGCATGAATACCGAATATATTGACAAAGAAATTGAAGAGAATTTACGATAAAGTGAAATATCAATTGTTTAGTTCCGCGTCTTCAGGATTACACTTCTTGGCAAGGAAAAGTATGCCTTAGAGCCTTGATGACAACACTGAAGCGCCCGTTAAGTGAAGCGAAGCGCTCAACATAATTTGAGCCTCGTTTTAGGGCTTAAAGGCGCTTTAAGCGCGCCTTTGATAACGTTGATTCCATCAGTTAATCATTAAATTATCTAGATTTGGCAACTAATACACCTTCTTCCTAATTAATATTACACTTCTTCAATTTTGAATGTCCCAAAATGTCTGATAATTTAACTAAAAATATTACTACTTTATACAACTACTTCAAGCTTCTAAAATTCATATTTACTTAAGTAAATCAATATTAAGCTTTAATGCGACTATTTCTCTTTCAAACTAATTTTTCTACTGTTACATAACATTTATTTCATTGTAAACTACTACTAAGTCCACCTGTCTTATCCTCCATGCCAGTCAAAAGATGTTACATAAAAGGACGGAAGGAGTAATAATTCTTTGAGGTGTGAACTGAAGTATCCAGTATCCTTGTGTTTACTGATTTATTATACTCTTCTGAGATTCTTTTCTCTGGTTCAGGAGCTACACCGAAAGGCGTTCTTAGAGTCATGGGTGTACAAGGCCTAACCATTTACCATGTAAAAAGCCATTTACAGGTATCATTCACCATGTTTTATTTGTACAACTTATCCTTCGGAGATGTGTGCTTGAATTATTCTTTTATGGTAACTGACTTTCGTTTATTTTTCTGTTGGCTCAGAAATATCGACTTGCTAAATATCTTCCAGATTCCTCATCTGATGGTACGCTGTGATAGAATTCAAAATCTTCATGGTTGTGTACTCCTTATATTTTGAACCTAACTTGATTAATCGAGGATGTGATGAAGTTGGTTCTACTCCAGTTATGCCAACAAACTAATGTGCTTTTGTCTTGTGATTGCAAGGGAAAAAACCTGATAAGAAAGAATCGAGGGATATGCTATCAAGTTTGGATGGTTCATCGTGAGTAGATTTTCCCTTGTTGCTTGTGTAGATCTCTTCTGAATGCATGAACTTGGAATGTATCTACACTAGTCTTGTATTCTAAAATGTCCTTGTTTTTTCTCAAAAAACTAAGTGGTTTGTATATTTAAGGATCTTAAATATTTGACCCGAGAGAGAATTGCTTGTTAACAGAGGAGTGGAAATCACTACGGCTCTAAAGCTGCAGATGGAGGTGCAAAAGCGACTGCACGAGCAACTGGAGGTATGCTCTTTTAATGCTTTTTGTATAATTGGTATGGATATAGTCCTTAGGGAGCATTTAATTGACAGGTAAAGGAATGTGGAGAAGAACCTATTTTTGCTGCTTCTGTAGCAGGAGTGTTCCTTCTCTTTTCCTTAGCAAAATAATAAGCAAATGCTAACCATTGGCTTCATAATTTTTGCTGTAACCTTTTGTTTTCAGTATACCGCTTCAACAGAGACCTGCAAGAATATCTTTTGCTCATTTGCTTACCTTGTCTCAAGAAAATTAAAATGTATCTGAGTGTGTTGAGTCTCTTAAAATATGGGTTTATATCCAACCGATTAAAAAAAAATGTGGGCTTATATCCGTGCGAGTCATGAGAGGGAGCAACTGTACAAGGGTGATATGCCTAATCTTTGCATTGTATATGAAGTGGTATAATGTACCGAAAATATACCCACTTTCCTTTGTTTTCTAGTGGTGGAGGTTCTAACCCTTCTGTTATGTCAAGGGTTAAAAGCTATTATGAGTGTGAGAATGCACGGGAGAAAATTATATTATTAATAAAGATACAATGACCTCTATATATAATACATATTCTACTCCTACTACATATGGGACTAGGACATATTCTACTCCTACTACATATGGGACTAAGACTATTTACACATAACTATCTAACAGTGAGAACGAGGAATAACACAAAAATTGTGTAGAAAGGTTTTTTTTTGGGGGGGCAATAGGTTGACATTATTCTATATTAGAAGATCAAAATTCCCATATCTATAATCTATGACCATTTTTGAGCATATTGTTAGGACATGCTCATGGACACGAGTTACGGCTACTAAACAAAGTGGCCATACGATATAGGCTAACTTAATTCTGCCTTTGTGAAATCAATTGAAATTTACTTGGTATAATCAATTCCGTTTCTACTTTACTTCCCCTGAGTTTGGAAAGCATGCTTTCCTGCATGACAGACTACTGTTATCTAGTCCTGCAAAAGTTTCAGGCTTGTGAAAGTGGTAACAGCCCCCTTTTTCCTGCTTTTTAACAGGTCCAGAAACAGCTACAACTTAGAATAGAAGCCCAAGGGAAGTATTTGAAGAAGATAATCGAAGAGCAGCAGCGGCTCAGTGGAGTTCTTTCAGAAGTTCCTGGTTCTGGGGTCGTTGCTCCTCCAACTGGTGACAATGGCCCAGAATCTGATAATAGGAGTGATCCAGGGACTCCTGCACCAACATCTGAGTCCCCGAATGTTGAGAAGCATGTAAAAGCACATGCCCCAACCAAGAGCCTTTCTGTGGACGAATCATTCTCCTTGCAGCATGAGCCTCTCACTCCAGATTCTGATTGCCCAGAGTCGTCGCCAATGGAGAGCCCTAACGGCGAGAGGTCATCGAAGAAACAAAGAGTGGGCATAAGTGCAGCTTTTGCAAAAGACAATGAGGCACTTACACATCAGATATTGGAATCAAGCTTGAGCTCACCATACCAGCAACCACCTTCAGTTTTTATGACGAGGGACCAATTTAATCGTACATCAGAATTATCTCTTGGCATCGAGGATCAGAAAGTTTCTGGTAACATGTAGTTATTCGGTGCCCAGCAGACTGCTTGTGCAACATGACTCCGTTTCATCTAGTTTGTGTAATCTCTGATGATATATGTTCTCATTTGGTCACAGATACCGCATGGTTTTTTAATGTAGTTGGTTTAAAATTCTCTCTTTTATCTTCAAGGGTTCAACTATTGCTTTGTGATATAGGGGCTGTTCTGATTTGTTGCTAGATTGAGAGTTCTAACATTTCGCTCCGACTAGTTTGGGCTTGAGGCTAGTTAGTATGCGTTAACTCTTACGTATTAAAAGTTGGTCTTCACAGCTTAGCTCCTTGGTGCTGGACTTCTCATTACCTTCTACTACCAGTTGTATGCAACACCTCAATGTTGCTCTCTTTGTGACTGAATCTGCCGAGTATTATGGGGTAGTGTTGATATTTGGTGTAAATTCCACATGTACCTTTTTTTTATTTTAATGTTTGTGTCATCTCTTTGTAACTCTGCCAATTTGATCTTCACAAATATATTTGATCTCAAGTGCAGATAATGGAGGAGGATTACGGAAGGTGACAACTAGGACAGAAGTAGTCTAACTATGACGAGAAGCTTCACTCAGTAATATAAGATGATCAAACTTTTTTAGCTTAGTAAAAGCTTAACTAGTCAAGGCACAAATTCCATGACACATGAGAGATCACCTGAGGACATAACCTCAGGCCTTATTACATAAATAGTAAATATTTAAGTAGCTAGTCGCCTTCCAACTGAGAATCAACAGCTAATAATCAGTTCCAGTACATATGAGATCACCATTCTCTTTGAAAAGTTTGCAATTTTCAGGTAAAGTGCAACAGTTGTCGCAATAGGATTCAATTAATTTGTGTCGTCCATGGCGAGTTGGGCAAACCATGTAAGCTGCATCGCTAATGCAATCTCGAGGACAAGACTTCTCCTCCTCCGCTGCAGTTGCCATTTTGCTTCCTAGTACATGTGTTCCTACATTGCACCCATATTAATTAGAGGCGGATCCAAGATTTAAACTTTATGGGTTCAATATTTAAGGTTTTTAGCATTGAACCTATTATATTTTTTTAATTATGGGTTCATATTTACTATTTTTTGCCAATTTAATGAATTATTATATATAAATTATACTCCGGATCGAAAGTTATGAGTTCAATTGAACCCGTCACTTTAACATTTCATCCGCCACTGATGTTAACAGTTAAACTTCGGTACATTGACGATGTAAAATTTTCAAATTAGTAATTTGTAACGACGGATAACCCGTCTAGTAAACCTAAATTATATCTTAGAAAATAACATGTTATAACCAGTTAAATATTACTCTCTTCTCATGCGATGAAAGAGGCATCATCACAATATTATTGTAAGAAAAGAGTATATTTTCTCTACATGCTATAAAAATTACTCTCTTCTTACAAAATGTTTCTCACTCTTTTGTTTTGAATATCCAAAATAACTAACATGTGCAGGGAAAGCTTAGAAGTTAGAATACAGTGACTTTGCCAGAAAGTTTAAGCTAGGTGAACAAAATCAGAAAGAAATGTATAATACGTCTTTCAATATTGAAATCACTCACCAAACAGAAGGAGGACAGCAAGGAAACCAACTTTGTGAATAGCCATGCCTTGTCGTGAGTTATTACTTAGTGCATAGGGGATGTTACACTATCAGCCTGTTTATAGCAGATGAATGATCTAAAGAGGGAAAAATAGAAACTCATGAACATGTTATGACTTTGTTTCATTCCAAAAATGTAGGTATTTCTAAAAGGATTTAAGTTATATGCATCAACATTATAAAATTTTGATGCTATTCGTGTAGTTTAGCTGGTCAATTATCATTTTTATCACGTTACTGATTAAGGCTTATCAGTAATTACCTTAGTGATCTGATTGTGTAAATATTCTATCACTGAATAAGACTTGAACTCTTAATAGACCACACGCTTTATATGTTGTAGCAGTGTGTGATATACTGTAACAGTCTGTGATCTTTTACATTAATAAATTAACGAAGTACTCATCGTCCAATTGGAATCTCTATTTGTAATTTGATAAGTCAAATTTAGTTTAGTAAATCTTATGAGGAAGAACTCTTTGTGAGGTTTTAAAAATTGAAATTTTGAAACTTGCTGATTTAAGTGAAAGACCACCAAATTTGGCAGCGCATAATGTGAATGTCTGTCTTTCGGAAAAAGCCTCTCTGCCTTCCCGAATAAAGGTAAGACTGCGTACATTTCACCATCCTTAGATCCCCACTTGTGGGAATTCAATGGATTTAGTTGTTGTTGTTGCATAATGTGAATGTCTGACCTCCATATGTATTGGGTCTCCCTTGTAATGAGAAGTGTTTTGACTCAAGGAATTAGAGAGATTGCTGAGCAAAAGTTTGAAAGACATCGAAAGCCTGTAATAATTCCTCCACAGTATAACATAGGACTGAAACAGTACTCTTAATTGATTGTGATTCTTACAGTGGTGTTTCCACTCAAAATTATTACAGCAATCTGGAAATGCACAGTGACCTAACAATATCCACACATGCTCCTAAACAATATAAGAATGTTTATACAACGAGTGTAATTTAACTTGCTGTAACTATTACCGGATTTATTCTGCATGTTACAATGTTACTAAATACTAATAGCACTTAATTAATGTGAGCAGTTACTTCTATTATTTTTAGGCGACTTAATTAATATAGTGGTAAAACTTTTTCCCACTTTTTAGTGTATACAAAGTTATCTCGACAAGACAAAGCTAGGTTGAAATCCATTTCTTTTTATTTCCCTAACTAGGCATGCATGCGCAGCACTTTCATATCTTTTCATTGAAATAATCCAATATAAGAAAGGTACATTTCCACTTTCACTTGTCAAATTTATCAGGAATTCAGGATGGATGAGATGGTGGGAGACAATGTGGTTGTAGAAGCTAAAACAGTAGATTAGTGCACGTCAATTAAACGTTCATGACTCATGAGATGGTGCGAAGGTGGTTGTATATAGAGTCCGGAACCTAAATGTGTTTCTTTTGGACTCAAAACACTTTTTTAAGTGTAAAAAAAAGTTATATTTTTAGCAAACCGCGTTTTATATAGTAGCTGAAAAGACAAGTATATAAAGCGCGGTTCATTACCGCATTTTATATAAAGCGCGGTAATGAACCGCGTTTTACATGTTTAGTGGGCCCACCAATAACTCTTCTGCGCTTAACTGACATAACAATAATTCAAATATGTAAAACGCCCTTTTAAACCGCGTTTTACTTCCAAAAATTTGACCCACCGGATTGGGCATTGCCTTATATAAAGGCGTTAAGGGTTTTGAGAATTATCATTCAGAAATACTCCAACTTCGTGATAAATTTTTCTTGTTGTTAAATTCTCAAGCTTTTTTCATAATGTCTGAAGAGCGAAAAGTAAGGGTTTCATTATATTGGAGGGGGGGAGGGGGGAGGGGGGGAGGTGAGGTTGTGATGGCGAATAACTCAGTGAGCTATAGTTTATCTCCACAGAGTCATGTTAAGTTGCCACTTACAATGGAGTACGATAGATTGGTATCGTTGTTATGCAATAAAATGAGATTGAGCAAACGTTCGGTGAATCTTAAAATAACCGGAAGATATTCGTATTTTGTGACTCCGCAAGGGGTTGCTTGTTATGCTGAGTTTAACATCGAAGACGATGAAACTCTTAGAGATTTTTTGGGGACTCCGGATTATTACAGGGAATTTATTGTGATAAAATTGTTGAAAATGTACGTCAAGACTGAAGACGTTCGCAATAATGTACGTCAGTGAGCCTAGGGGTGGGCATTCGGTATTTCGGTTCGGTATTTAATAATTTCGGTTCGGTATTTCGGTATTCGGTTTATCAATTATGTATACCAAATACCATACCAAAATATTTCGGTACGGTTCGGTTTTTCTTATTTTGGTTCGGTACGGTTTCGGTACGGTTTCGGTTTAATAATCGCTAAATAATCAATGCTAGCTAACGCCTAAGTCCTAACAGTGCACATGCACAATTGTTGAAACAATTGTAAACACCACAAACAATTGTAAACACCACAAACAATTGTAAGTTACACAGTGCTATGTGGCTTCGATAACAGTCTAAGTCCTAACAGTCCTAACAGTCCTAACGTTGCAGCAACGTTTGAAATTGTCAGCTTTAAAGCACATGCAAATTACAGTCATTGCATACTAAAGTTGAAATGAAAGTTGAAACAATACATGGTAAAGTAAACACCAGATGCAAACAGTCATTTAGCAACACCAGTGCAGTGCAAAACTGCAAATTACAGTGAACAAAAACAGAACAGTCATTGCCCAACTCCAAAAACAGTCATTGCTAAACACCAGTGCAGTGCAAATTACAGTGAACAGTCAACAATCATTGCTAAACACCAGTGCAGTGCAAATTACAGTGAAAAAAAAAGCCAGTGCACTGTACACAACTCCAAAGTTTGCCAAATTCTGCCCAACTCCAAATTGCATCTGTACGCAACTACACATTATAGACTTGACCACAATGCTTGAACCTAAAAATATATAAATCATAAGTTAGAATATAATATTTTGATGATAAAAAAACAAAACTACAAAAGTATTAAGTATATCACCAAACAAAATGAGTATTAAACTCACCACTCAAGATGCAAGTTCCAACTATACATCAAACAATGCTAGTAGTGCTTCCATTATTTTCCATATCTATAGATAATTCGACCAAAAAATGTCATACAAATGAAAAAGCATGATATATTATTTTGAACTAAAATACACGCAAAATATTAAAGCTTACCGAGCTCGAGTTCCTCAAGATACTTCAAGTCTTCTTCAACACTAATAGGATTGTTCTCTTCTCTAAGCCAATCTTGAACACAAATAAGAGCTTCCACACATTTAGGAGTCAATGAACTCCTAAATGAATCAAGAATACGGCCACCGGTGCTAAATGCGCATTCCGACGCCACACTAGAAATTGGAATGGCCAACACATCACGAGCCAACTCCGAAAGAATAGGAAATCTAGGAGCATGTGTTTTCCACCAACTCAAGATATCAAAGTCTTCACTAAAAGGTTCTTGTTCTTCACTAATGTATTTATCCAACTCCGATTTAGCACCCCCACCCCCATTGTCTTCCTTTTGTTTCTTCAAGCTAAGCTTAGTCCTTATTTTTGATGCACTTATAACACTCCCACTAGATGTATTAGATGTGTTGCTAGATAAAGTAGATCTAGATGGAGATTGAGGACAAGATCCAGTTGAATATTTTTTTAGATACTCTCCAAACAAAGAATTCATATAAGCATACACCTCAGCATTTATTTTCTTTCCTTTTTCCTCCCCAAAAAGTTCTTCAAGTGCTCCCTCAACATATTCAAATTTGTTACGTGGATCCAACACAGAAGCAATAAAAATCATTTTATTCATCTTTTCAGGCTCACCCCAATACTTCTTGAACTTTTCTTGCATTCGCTCAGCCATTTTTCTCAAATGCTCATCCTCACTAGCTAAACACATTTTCAAATGACAATAAAGTTCAGATACATCCTCAAAATGAGAATTACAAGTGACATAACGTGAACCTGAAACTTTTTTAGTTAGCTCGTGAAATCTTGCAAGAAACTCTATCACATTCCTCACATTCACCCAATCATCAGAATCAAGAGGACCTACACTACTACCATCTTCACAAACATGAGAACATTGATAAGCAGAAAATCCATCATCAAAAAGATGAAACTTGTCAAAGGCCATTTCAAATTTTTGTGCCGTGTCCAACATCAAATAGGTGGAATTCCACCTAGTAGGAACATCCAAACACAATGTTTTGGTACATTCTACCTTTACATGTGCACAACACTGTTTAAACTTTAAGGTCCTTGCAGGCGAAGATCTCACATACCTCACAACATTTCTAACACGTGTCACAGAAGCATCAAGTTCTTTTAAACCATCTTGCACAATTAGATTTAGTATATGAGCCATGCATCTCACATGAAGATGCTTACCACTCATCATATTAGTTTTTCACATATCTAACTGTTTAGACAATTCTTTAACTGTGACATCATTTGAAGAAGCATTGTCCACGGTAATAGTGAAAACCTTGTCTAATTTCCATTCAAGCAAACAATCCCTAATAACTTTAGCCATCTCTTCACCCTTATGACTAGTAATAGGGCAAAAATTTATTATTCTTTTATGCAACTTCCAATCCCTATCAATGAAGTGGGCTGTCAAACACATATAATTTATTCTTTGTAGTGAAGTCCATGTGTCTGTTGTGAGGCAAATTTTTGGTTGTGCTTCTCTAAAAGACTTTCTTAGATTTTGCTTCATTTCACTGTAAACTTCATAACAATCCTGTTATTGTCTACGAGAAGGAAGACGAAATAATGGTTGAGTTTTTCTCATAAACTTCATAAAGCCTTCATTTTCTACAAAGCTAAATGGTAGTTCATCAATAACTATCATCTCAATTAAGGCCCTCCTAACAACTTCTTGTTCAAATTTCCAAATTGATCCTTCGTCATTTTGGCAACCTTGAAAATTTATCTTTGTTTGACTATTATCTTTATCAATGTTAAGTGGGTATTCTTTGCATCTAAGCAAATGATTCTTCAATCCTGTTGTTCCATTCCTAGATGAATTAGCCGCATAGGCTTGTTTACAATATCGACATCGTGCTTTCCCAACCCCATTAACCTCAAATTTATCAAAATGGTTCCAAACGTCAGACCTAGGTTGCATGGCTTTCCTTTTTCTGGAATCTTGGGTATCAATGGTGTTGGTGTTACTATCTACCGTAATAGGTAAACTTTCACTTGAACCAGCATCGCTTACTCTACTTGTATCTGCCATCTATACAAAATTAAACAAATATAAACACAAATTAACAATCATGATTCATGGGGTACAATCATAGGGACAGAATGAGCATTAACCAACCCCTGAACCTTATGGCTTACCAAGTGTTCTGGGATAGTAGATAGATCTAAGAAGTATAAAACCATCTCTTTATTTAATATATCCTTTTTAGTATAAAGAGAAACTCCCTGTTGTATAGATAATTGGGTTAACTTGGTAAACGACTGGGGTTAAGCCACATTTTCATGGTTACATACTATTAGTTAAGGGCTTTTTGCCAATGAATGAAAGGCTTTACATCTAATAATCACAAGCAAAAAACATGGATTAATAATAGCATCACAGAGAAATCAAAGAGAAATAAAAAAACATGGATCCAATGGCAGAAACTACTATATATTGAATTATTTTGCTTCTCATTTATGGTTTTTTTCAAATACTAATAGCATCACAGAGAAATCAAATCATGGATAACATCATAATAACTTAACTAGAAAAGAACATGGAATCATCTATGTTTTGTTATTGCTCAACGGGGGATAATGGAACACAAGAATAATGCAAAACACAGCAAACTTTGTCAAACATTGCAGGCTCAAAAAGAACAAACATATACAGCAAAATGTCTAAGAGAGTGGTTCCTCAAATATGTAATTATGTATTCTTCATTACGAATTAAGATCACTTCATTTACAAACATTCTCAACACAAATGATTTCACAGTCCTAATTTGGTATCGCTAGAAAGTAGAAATCGCTAGAAAGTAGAAACATACCTTTGAAATTTGAAGACTGGGGAGTGAGGAGTCGGAGCTGCGAAGTGCGAAGTCGGAAATCCCCCCAAAATCCCAATCGCCGACGCCAAATCCTAGTCGGAGGCGCTGCTGAGCTTGGGCGATATCGTCCACTTTCTCTCTCTGACCTTCAAATATCGTCGACGTCTTCTATGACTATACAAACAAATGCCCTAAGTCCTAACTCTAAGTCTAATTAGCCAGAACCTAAATATGATGGGTGGGCTTCGGGGCTGGGCTGGGCTAGAAATAAAATAAAGAAGAGTGGGTGGGCTTGGGCGTTGGGCTGGGGATGGGCAGTTTTCAAGTTTAAAATTCGGTATTTCGGTATAACCGAAATACCGAAATTTCAGATTTCTAAAACCGAGTACCGAACCGAAATACCGAAATACCGAAAAATTAGTACCGAATTAGACCGAAATACCGAAAAAAACCGAAACCAAAATACCGAAATAATTCGGTCCGGTTCGGAATTCGGTTTTTCGGATTTTATGCCCACCCCTAAGTGAGCCGCTGCAGCATGTCCAGGTACTGCACACGTGTCATCTTTCTCATGCCAGGCGGAAGTGAAACGGCCAGTCCATCAACGGGCAGCCCATATAAAACCTCCACGTCCTGCAGTGTGACGGTGGCCTCGCCAATGGGAAGGTGGAATGTGTGCATCTCCGGTCTACACCGCTCTATCAGGGTCGTGATCAAAGACCAATCGAGCTGCAGCCCGATCTCAATCATCTTGTAGAAACCAGTGTCCCGCAGGCGCGCGACTACACGGGCATGGAGAATTCTGTCATGCAGAAAGTCCCACATGTCGTCCACTCTCCTGGCGTGGAGAGTCTGGGTCAGTATCTCACCCTCCCATATGTGGGCGGACCTATGGTCGCCTTGTAACGAGAGTAGCTCATCGCTAGAAGGTCCGGGATGAATAGGCGGCGCCTCTATGTCGTCTACTATAAATTAAACAATATTAATTACATGTTAGTTTTATAATTTTATATGTCTGTTTGTGGATTAAATAATTAAAATTTTATAATTAAATATTCACATATGGGTTCTAGACTCAATATTTGGAGCCCAGTAGCACCAATTTATCCTGAATTCTTCTATGTGTTAGTTTTATAATTTTATATGTTTGTTTGTGGATTAAATAATTAAAATTTTATAATTAAATATTCACATATGGGTTCCAGGCTCGATATTTGGAGACCAGTAGCACCAATTTATCCTGAATTCTTCTATGTGTTAGTTTTATAATTTTATATGTTAGTTTGTAAATTAAATTATAAATTTTTACAAATAAATATTCACATATGGGTTCCCGGCTCCATATTTGGAGTCCAGTAGTGTCACGACCCGGATTTCCCCCCCTCGGGAGTCGTGATGGCGCCTACTCATGGAAGCTAGGCAAGTCACGAACTAAAATCTTTAAACGCTTTTGTTTTTAATTCCTTTTTAACCAATTAAATTAACAATAAATAACTAATTAAATAACAGCGGAATAGGAAATCTAGCGGAAGTCTTAAATAAACATAAAACCGAATCATCCCGAAGACCAACACATGCCTCTAACCAGAACCTGGTATCACAACATCCACGGACTATCTAGGATTTACTACAAATAAGTGTGTGAAAGAAAGGAACATAGTCTGTCTCGAGTACAAATGACAACAGAACATAAAAATTGATAGAAGAGACGCCGGGCCTGCGGACGCCAGCAGGGCTACCTCGGAGTCTCGGACTGAAGGATAGCTCCCGATCTACTGCTGATGACCAAATGCTGCTCCAGGATCTGCACACAGTGCAAAGTGTAGTATCAGCACAACCGATCCCATGTGCTGGTAAGTGCCTGGCCTAACCCCGGCGAGGTAGTGACGAGGCTAGGACCAGACTCCAGATAAACCTGTGCAGTTGCATATATATATATATACAACGGAAGATAGACAGAAAATAAACAAGATAAAACTGGGGAGGGGATCATGCTTCGTGGATAACAGATAATGCAAAATTTCAAGAGAATAATAAGGAAAATCAACAATTTAACTCTAACACGGATAAGGAGAATAAAGGCAAATTTCACTGTCAGTACACATCTCGTTGCAGGCGTGCAACCCGATCCCATTTCTCATATCTCGTGGTAGGCGTACCACCCGCTCCCATTTCATCAAATCTCGTGGTAGGCGTACCACCCGCTCCCATTTCATCATAACTCGTGGTAGGCGTACCACCCGCTCCCATTTCACTATAAC
Source organism: Nicotiana attenuata (assembly GCF_001879085.1). Taxonomy (NCBI): domain Eukaryota; kingdom Viridiplantae; phylum Streptophyta; class Magnoliopsida; order Solanales; family Solanaceae; genus Nicotiana; species Nicotiana attenuata. Next base: position 22,507 of record NW_017672764.1, on the reverse strand, counting down.
TTGTGGTAGGCGTACCACCCGCTCCCATTTCATCAATAACTTGTGGTAGGCGTACCACCCGCTCCCATTTCAATCCAACACAATATCACAATAAAATCCCGGCAAGGGAACAAAAGCAACATAGAAATTTCCCGGCAAGGGAGAACCAGCTATAACCAATCCTAGCTCAACTCCTACTCAGTCCAATTAATATCAATACTCAAGCATAAATAAAGCCCACGAGAATAAACTAAATCTTTACTCAATTTCAAGAATCATCAATTAAAGCATCCGAAATGTCATTTAAGAACACAACAACTATCAATTTAAGACTCACGGTCATGCTCGACACCAACGCATAGATACTCGTCACCATGCCTATACGTCGTACTCAACAAGAAGCTTATAGCTAATATGACTCTACTCCTAATCCCTCAAGCTAGGGTTAGACCGGACACTTACCTCGATGCCTCGAACACAACTCAAGTCTCAATTATGGCTTTACCCCTTGATTCCACCACCAATCCGCTCGAATCTAGTCACAAGTTACTTAATTACATCAATAAACGCTAAATGAATCAATTTGAATGCATAAAAACGAATTTCCCAAATTTTTGCCCAAAAAGTCAAAAATTGCCCCCGGGCCCACATGGTCAAAATCCGAGGTTCGAACCAAAACCCGATTACCCATTCCCCCACGAACTCAAATATATAATTTATTTTGAAATCGGACCTCAAATCAAGGTCCAAATTCCCAATTTTTGAAAAACCTAGGTTCTACCCAAAACACCCATTTTCCCCATGAAAATCTTTAATTTTAAGTTGAAATGATGTTAATGATTGAAGGAAATGAGTAAAAACTGACTTACAATCGATTTGGAAGGAGAGTTGTACTTGGAAAATCGCCCAAAGGAGTTTGTGTTTTGAAAAGATGTGAAAAATGGTTCAAAATCGGCTAAGTATAAAAAAAATGCAGGTCTCAGTTATGGAAAATGCGAACAGGGGTTCGCAATTGCGAACCCCGACCTGCTGATGTGGGAATTGCGAAGTATTGTTCGCATTTGCGAACACTTTGAAAATCCTGGACTTTCGCATTTGCGATCAAAAATGTCGCATTTGCGACTGGCCCTTCTTCGCATTTGCGGACCACTTGGTCGCATTTGTGATCAGGCCTGCACAGTCCCCTTCTCGCATTTGCGATGCAAGGCTCGCATTTGCGAGATTGGCTTCGCAAATGCGAAGCCTGCAGATCAGAAATACCAGAAATTTTTCAAAGTCCAAAAATGCACTCGTGGCCTATCCAAAACTCACCCGAGCCCTCGGGGCTCCAAATCAAATATACACACAACCTCCAAAAATATCCTACGGACTTATTCGTGCAATCAAATCGCCAAAATAACATCATAAACATCGAATTAAACCTCAAAATCCATGAATTCTTTCAAACTTCTCAAAACATCAAATTTTCCCATTTAGGTCCCACGTCAAATGATATCCGTTTTTCATCAAATTTCACAGGAACATCTTAAATCATATATAAGACCTGTACCGGGCACCGGAACTAAAATACGGGCCCGATACTAACATGTTCTAATCAAATTTCATTTCAAGTTTCCTTAAACAATTTCTTTCAAAAATTTATTTCTCGGGTTTGGGACCTCGGAATTCGATTCCGGGCATATGCCCAAGTCCCATATTTTTCTACGGACCCTCCGGGACCGTCAAATCACGGGTCTGGGTCCGTTTACCTAAAATGTTGACCGAAGTCAAATTAACTCATATTATAATCAAAACTTATCATTTTTCACAAATGTTCATATTTAAGCTTTCCGGCTACGCGCCTAGACTGCACACAAATCGAGGTGACTCTAAATGAGGTTTTCAAGGCCTTGGAGTCATAGAATTTAATTTAAAATAAGTGATGACCTTTTGGGTCATCACATTCTCCACCTCTAAAATAACCGTTCGTCCTCGAACGGACAGAAGAAGGAAGTACTGAGTCGGGGAAAAGATGGGGATAACGGCTCCGCATATCAGACTCGGACTCCCAGGTCGATGCCTCAGGAGGCTGGCCTCTCCACTGAACACGAACAGAAGGAAAACTCTTCGATCTTAACTGACGAATCTGCCGGTCTAGAATAGCTACCGGCTCCTCCTCATAAGACAAGTCCTTGTCCAACTGGATAGTGCTGAAATCTAACACGTGGGCTGGATCGCCGTGATACCTCCGAAGCATGGCCACATGGAACACTGGATGCACGGCTGATAAGCTCGGCGGCAATGCAAGTCTATAAGCCACCTCTCCCACTCTATCAAGAATCTCAAACGGACCAATGAATCTAGGGCTAAGCTTGCCCTTCTTCCCAAATCTCATCACACCCTTCATAGGCGACACTCGGAGCAATACCCGCTCACCGACCATAAAAGCCACATCTCGAACCTTGCGGTCTGCATAACTCTTTTGCCTGGACTGAGCTATACGAAGCCTATCCTGAATAATCCTGACCTTGTCCAAGGCCTCCTGAACTAGATCTGTACCCAACAACCGAGCCTCCCCCAGCTCAAACCATCCAATCGGAGACCGACACCGCCTACCATATAAGGCCTCATAAGGAGCCATCTGGATACTCGACTGGTAGCTGTTGTTGTAGGCAAACTCCGCTAAAGGCAAAAACTGATCCCACGAGCCTCCAAAGTCAATGACACAAGCTCGGAGCATATCCTCCAAAATCTTAATAGTCCGCTCAGACTGCCCGTCCGTCTGGGGATGAAATGTTATGCTCAACTCAACCCGTGTGCCCAACTCTCGCTGAAATGCTCTCCAGAAACGCGAGGTAAACTGCGTACCCCGGTCCGAAATGATAGATACGGGCACACCATGAAGGCGAACAATCTCCCGAATATAGATCTCAGCCAACCTCTCAGAAGAATAGGAGACTGCCACAGGAATGAAATGTGTTGACTTGGTCAGCCTATCAACAATGACCCATACTGCGTCGAACTTCTTCCGAGTCTGCGGGAGTCCAACAACAAAATCCATAGTGATCCGCTCCCACTTCCACTCGGGAAGCTCAATCCTCTGAAATAAACCACCAGGCCTCTGATGCTAGTACTTAACCTGCTGACAATTCAAACACCGAGCTACATGTGCAACAATATTCTTCTTCATCCTACGCCACCAATAATGCTGCCGCAAATCCTGATACATCTTTGCGGCGCCCGGATGAATAGAGTACTGGGAGCTATGAGCCTCCTCTAAAATCAACTCTCGAAGACCATCCACATTAGGCACACAAACCCGACCCTGCAATCTCAAAACTCCATCATCACCTATAGTAACCTGCTTGGCACCTCCGTGCTGCACCATGTCTCTGAGGACACACAAATGAGGATCTTCATACTGCCGATCACGGATACGCTCCAATATGAAGAACGAGCGACCGTACAAGCTAACACACGGCTGGGCTCAGAAACATTCAGTAACTTTATATATCAAAAACGGCTGAATTGGCATTCAGATAAAAAAATTACGGCTAAAATAGATCGGCTCAGGAAAACATCATGAACATCAATATAACTATAATAAGATAGCTGTTCTCCACAAGTTGTATGGATCCATGTATTCCTAATCGGACTTATATGAATGAAAATGTAGTAGTTGTATTGGGATCTTTACACAAATTAACTTTGAAATATCAGTTAGGTACCCAAGGGATTTGGGCTTACTACCAGCCCTGGTCAGGGCCATGCCTTTCCGGCCCAACCAGGCCCTTCTGCTAACTTCTACCTATAAAATATTAGGAAAAATATCAATTATGTCCATTTATAAGTAGCTTATTATAAGAATTGGCCAATTTATAAAATATTACTAATGTTAGTCAATTAGCTCTTTGTACCCAAAAAAGCTTAAATTTTTGCTTTCTTTTGTGTGGGTTTATTGGAATAGATTGAGTACACTTTAAGGAGCTTCAATCTCAATTTTGGGATGATTTGATATAGTTTTGAGGTGGTTTGAATTGAAAATCCGAAATAAAAGATGAACATGAACAAATTAATAGGTGTATCACACTATGTATCACTTGTGTATCACATATGTATCATATTTGTATCAAATGTGTATCACATGTATATCCATGTATACTTGTGTGAGAGATACATGCGTGATACATGTTTGATACATGTTCGATTTTAACTACGACTTTTAATACCAAATTAGTTCAAATCACCTCCAATCTTTCTCAAATTTTGTATATTGACTCATCTATATGTTTTCAATGAATCTCAACCATACCCATTGAAAAAGTTCTTTTTTCTTAGATTTTTGGAATATTGTATATATATATTTTTTGTATTTCATCATCTTATTTGCTACCTTATCCATGAAATTTTTTTCCCGTCTTACATCTAATATTTCTAATCACGCTTAAAAATATGGAAGGATTGTGTGTGATTCTTGGAGAGAAAGAACCTTATTTCATTGGGCTTTTAAATTTTATATCTACTTGGCTAGTTTTGATAAGTCTATGATTTATGGCTAGAGGTTAGTAAGTTGGAACTTTTGGGGACATTTCTGTAAGATTTCCAAAATATTATAGAACAATTAATTTAAGGTATTTTATACAAATAATCCGTCATATTCATTGCTTACTTTTTCTAGCCATATATATAGATTATACATAATAATACACATATAATACATAAATTATCCATATATATATATATATATATATATATATATATATATATATATATCTTCACCGACTATTTTTAGTTTAAGCAGTTTGGTGGGCGGCTATTTAGTTTAATTCTTCTTAATTTTAAGGGTGATTTTCACAAATAGGATCATTTAAATTTTAGAGCCCGTTTGGATTGACTTATTTTAAGTTCTTTTAAGCCAAAATAGTTTTTAAGCCATTTTGTAGTGTTTGGATAAAGTAAAAAAGTATTTTTAAGCACTTGTTTTTAAGCTAAAATGACAAAAATAAACCAAAAGCCAAAAGCTAGAATTCCTAACTTATGGCTTTTGGCTTAAAAGTCACTTACAACAAGTCCATCCAAACAAGCTCTTAATCTAATTACGAAAAGTCTTGAAAAAATAGTATTCGGCCAGAATTTTGAAGCACGCTCTTCAGAATTTCTTGGACAAGTTGCTGACGATTGGCAGAATTACACATTTGATTTGGGAAAAGATTTTTCATTACATCAAGTTATGATGATCGCTACAAACCTATGACTATTTTTTGTGTAATGAATCATAAAATTTTGACGGTTACCTTAATTTTGCAAATTATGGTGATCATCGCAAATTCTAACAGTTGCCATACTTTTTGTGTAATTGGCCACAAAATTCGACGATTATCGTGATTTTTATGCAATTGACCATAAAATTCTAATGGTCGTCATAATTGTTGTGCAAAAACCATGGCAGATCTTCATAATTAGGGATAAATTTCTAACGGCTGCCATAACTAGTATGCAAAAATTTTACTATCATGTGTTGCTTCAAATTGGTCCAAAATCAATATCAAATGACTCCATAATTAATATACTGTTATAAAACAATAAATGAAGAACAAGAGTATTGCAGAGAAAAATAGAGAGAGAAAATTCTTATTGATATTAGATGAATTACAATAGAATAGAACCCTCTATTTATAGGGAGAGGGTGACTTAGCCACCAAGCAATGAACCATAGAATCTCTCTAAATATAGACATTCACCATAAATACAATTCTATTTATAACACTCCCCCTTGAATGTCTATTCAACAGATAATGTGCCTCGTTAAAACCTTATCTAAAATAAAACCCAGTGGGAAAAAAATTCTAGAGAAGGAAAAAGAGTACACATATCTAACAATATGCCTTTTGGTTGCCTTGTTAATAACCTTGCAAGGAAAACCCAGTGGGACAAAATCTTATAAGGGAAAAAGAGTACAACGCGTATTAACTCCCCCTGATGCATGAGAACATCAATTCACATCTTTAAGCCTTCGCATCCCAATCTTGTGCACTAGCTTCTTGAAGGTTTAGTCGGCAGAGATTTGGTGAATAAATCACCCATATAAACTCCAATGAATATGTTGCACCTTGAAAATTCTCGCTATCGCATTACCATGCTTATAGTTATAGCAAGATACAAATGTGCGCAAATGTCACTTAGGATATGGTACTTCAGCACCAAGAATTGTATATGGTTTAATCGATTTAAATCCTTCAAGGAATGTCATATAAGTCATATAATAGACTTTAATTAGATGCATATCAAGTTTTCATGTCATGCCAGACAAATAAGATATCGAAAATTGATTGCACATATGATTGACTTTATACTTTCAAGTGTTTGAACTGCAGGTCCAAAACTATATGTCTTTCATATGAAACCAAATTCTACTTGAATTGTTTCTCCAGACTTAAGATCCTCATATATATATATATATATATAGCGCTATTATAGATGTCGTCGACAAACATTTTATATCGGTTCCAACCTGCTTATTTTTCATAAAGACATAACATAGAGATCTCTCCATTCATATATTCAGGTACCTAAATTTTATGAAGTGTTATGTCATGTGATCTTCTAGATCACTTGTCTCCTTTATTATGATCATTTTGATCATTTGCTCATCTTCTTTATCAAGAAGTTCTATTTTAAACCGATTGTGTCTATACGCTTTAAGTGTACCATAGACTTTGTCCTTCTAAGACTTATTCTAATAGGAGCATTTGCATTGAGAATATAGTTACTTTCTTTGGGTCAGCAAATGCGTCTGGCATGATTTGCAATATATTGCACATGAACTATCTTTTTTTTGAACTTCAAGTTCATATTATCTTATTCGAGGATCTAGATGTAGAAATGATAATTCATTCCACGTAACTTTTTCTCAACTGTTTATCCTTTCTCCCCCTCATGTTAGAAAAACTAACTTGCACTCAACTTTGAAAATCCACCTTTGTGCGTTATGGTGTTAATCAAAATATATAACCCACATCAATAATAATAAGATGAAATTATTTGGTTCCTGACCCTGAACCACTTGTGAGGGGAGAATATAATATACTTCCATATATAACGTATATCAAACTGATATAGATAATTTTGTTCCCATAAGCAATTGTTTAGATATTAAGTGGTGGCACTCAATAAATCATTTTGCTAAATCAACTGGGATGTAAACCAACTTATCAAGATGAACTATCTTGAATAAAAAAAGGCAGAATAGCCTAGTAGACACTTATACTTGTTCCAGTTTGTCATTCCGGTCCCTGTACTCCATGAAGTTTCATTCAAACACTTGTGCTTGATCAAAATGAATATTATAAACCCCTCCCATTATGCGTGAATCTCACTTGCCGTGACAAGGATAACACATCAGATCCATGTCAGATACATAATCCACATCAGCATCTTCTTCTTTACTAATACCAGATTTTCTTTCTCCTTCACGCCATTTTTCACCTTCCCTCTCGATTTTCAGAGAACCTCAAAAACTCATCGGCTTCAACTTCTTCTCTCTTTGTCTCACCATAACCGTTGCACTTGAAACTATTAGGATTATTTTTTTGGGTTATGAAATGATTGCAGAAACTATAAGGCAGCATAAATCTCATCAATTTTCCTCCAGTCACCATTTCTTCCAACCAAAGAGATCCCAAATTTTTCATACAGACTGCTATCATTGTCGTCATCTTGGCTTATCGAAGGGCGAGTGTTGACAAGAAGATCTACCAAGGATTGGAAGTAAAGGTTATCAAAATCTAGGGTGGAACGTTGTCAGAGTTCATAGTGGTTGGTGGTGGTGGGCTAGTGGTGATTGGATGGAAGGGTTTAGGAGAGAGATTTTGAAGTTGTTCTTGGAATAAAAAAGGGTAAAGAGTGGGAAGAACGGGAGAAAGGAAGAAGGGAGTGATGGTGGTGGGTGGTCTTGATGGATGAAGGGTACGGGGTAGAAGGCAGCAGACGGGGGTGATGGGTTAGGTAAAGGTTTTGAAGACGGGAGGAGGGGGTGTTTTCCCTTTTATTTTTATTGTTTCTCTATTTTTTTTAATTATCATATTTGAATTTTTCCTTTTAAAAAGAAATAAAAATATAGATTCACGCTCTCTTTACACGTGCATACCACGCATTCCATTCTAGTCAGATAAACAAAGGCCAAATAAGCTTGGTCAACGGTCAGAGGGGTTTATAATATTCATTTTAATCAAGCACAAGTGTTTGAATGAAACTTCGTGATGTATAGGGACCGGGATGACAAAGCGAAACAAATTTAGGTGTCTACTAGGCTATTCTGCCATAAAAAAATCTAGAAATTATGCTCTAAATCAAATTATTGAGCAAGTTACCTCACAAACACCATGTTGCGGGTTAATAATAATCGCACATGCAACCATCTCATATATGCATCTTATGTGGTATACATGGCAGATGAATGGGCACATATTCACCTTTGAAATTTCCAACGTTCATGGGATTCAATCTCAATTTTAGTTGGTATATTAATTTATGAGAACATGCACCATAAGAGAATTCATAAGAACTTTCTAGTTCTTTAATATTTACCCATGTGAATTCTCTTTTATTTTTGCACATCATGCTTAAATTGATATGGCTAAACTGATTATGCCAACAGGATAAATTATCAATATTGATAAAGTTCAGGTTTACACCATGACGTGTGCAATTATCAACAAACTCCAAGTTTATTATGATATGGGTTTTTATATCAATAAACATCCACTTTATTATGGTATTCTTTTATTTGTATAGTACAAACTGGAGAATAAAGCGGGTAACTTTTCACATACATATTACCCCGCTACAAGTTGTAGTAATAGAAGATATTAAATCTTTCCTTTATTTATAGTCTCAATATAACAAAACGCTTTCGCGAATACTTTAGAAACTAAATAAGTTTCTTTGAGACTTATTACAACACAATATCTTATTGATAATCAATTGTATTCCTCCAAAACAGTAATAATTGGCTCTTCCAGAGCTCTCAATTAATTTGGTACTACCACATATTCATCAACATCCATATGGTGAATATCTCTTTTAAAGAGAAAGTTATACCATTATGGTTATGGTCAAAATTATATGCAAGATCTGTTTCTTGCATTAACGTTGTCTTTTAATAATCACAATACCAAAATATTTTGGCGTACAATAAGTACGTGACCAATGACCATTTATGCCATAATAATAGCATTATTTTCTTATTTCCTCTCAAACCCCCTTCTAGAGGTGAGTGTGGTATATACCACTAACACGCTCATATTCTTCCAAAAATAAATATGTATTTATAAATCACATGTTGTCACATTCACATCATGAATGGACCATAATCATTTATACGTGCTTTACAAAATCTCATGTCAAATCGATGACAAACATTACTTTCACAGAGTGAAAGATTAATTTGAGAATGCTTATTATTCTCATTACCACGATGATGACGATTATAATTTCGTCTATTACCACGTCCACATCTATTGATACCTTTACGGTAATAATTTTGTCTTCTTTTAGACTTATTACATATTGCTACCACATTCTCTTAAGGGAATGAGAATGAAGCAAATTCAATGGGACGGGTTTCCACTTCTTTGCCCACAATCATACATGAATTTGATCATGGCAAGGCATAGAAATTTTACCACTTCAGGTGGTTATAATTTCTTACAAACTTCATTAGAGTTATAATCAAACTTTGTTGTCTTTGATTGTATATAAAATCAAATTATAGTATTTCAAGAATTTAAAAGAGAAAAATAAAGTAAAATACCTACCTTAAATCCAAAATTTAATCATGAAGGGAGTTTATGGAACAACTGACAATCATTATGCTCAATCCCAAAGCTTCTACTCAATTGGTTAGAGTTTCGTGCTGATAACGTATTATAAAACAATAAATGAAGAACAAGAGTATTGCAGAGAAAAGTAGA